>NC_083390.1:15976200-16287000 GCF_031755915.1 Ziziphus jujuba
GATCAAGAAAAGGATCCCAAAGCAAAACATCAATGCCCAAAAGAAGTTTACCCGTCTTTATGGTGAGAGACTCCTTCTCATCTTCAGTGAGAAATTCAGAGTGGATCTTACTCAAAGGCATAGAGATCCGACTGTTAACTTTGTCCAAATCAGTGCTGGTTAGGTTCTTCTGTCAGGACCCGTCCAGAATTCCTTCCCCGGAACCCTAGACAGCCCTGATCCCAGGGAAATACCACCGAACCTTCCAACGGAAAATCCGGCAGCACCTCCCCTAAGGGATTTACTTACCACAAATTTACCTGCACTGAAAACACACTTCAAAAATATCCCCTTATTCCTCCCACAAACTACAAATTGGTTCCACAAATTTCAGCACTTCAAAACAAAAATACAGTAATCCAGTGCAAGATAAATACAACAAGAATGAAAGAAATAGTACAACCGCAATAAAGAAGAACAGGGTACTTCACGAAGTAAAACAGCGAGGAAGATCAAGTCCGCTCCGAATGAACACCGACAACCTGGAACCTAGAGGAACGGAATTTAAGAGTGTGAGATGCTAATCATCTCAGTGAGCGACCCTACTACTATACCATATAATATCACAGTAATAAGTATAAATAATAATTATTTGGAAATAATATTTTCTCTCAAAACCCTTACAATTCTCTCAGTTGGAAAGGTTCCCCTTTTAAAACAATTTCACAAAACCCTTTATCCATATTCCCCGAAAACCAAGACATCAATTAAATACCAGAAGCGGTAACAATTATATTTTTAATTCCAATTCAGTTTCCAAACATTTTATTTTTAAAACACAGTTCTGAAAATCATTTGATGCACCCACTATATACCAGTGGCGCCAACAGTACCCAGCGTCCCAAGGTACCGCCAGACAGGAGGTTATAGAGAGAAACCGGCATACGGTCGCGTGGCGTCCCACAGCGCCGCTGCTAACCTGGTGTCCCGGCCAAAGGGGGGTGGCCGCCCTCTCCGATGGCATCCACAGGACACCCTCATAATATCAACCGCGCGCTACTCACACCCACCTGCGCGCTAATCACATCACCTGCGCGCTAATCACACCCACCTGCGCGCTAATCACAACCGTGTGCACACTAACCATATCACATATACCATATCACATAATCAGAACACCAGTACGTGCACGGTGCATCTAAAAATTATAAAATCCATAAATTTAAATCATAAAACAAATTTCACATTTTTCATAAGCATAGCGGGCATAATCCATCCGCTTGAACCGGGAAATTCTCCACAATTTCCTTATAATCCATACCATAAATTCCATGATTTTCAAATCCACCAACTTCCAAATCCATCAATTCAAATATCCACATTTTTTCCAAGCATAAATAATTTCTCGAAATATCATAATCAAATCCCATAATATTTTATGGGCATATTTCATAAAAATTGAAATCACCAACATAACCAAATATTTTCCTTGAAATATTTGAAAATCAAATCGTGCCCAATTTACCATTAAAACCACACCAATTTCAAAATCCTCAAAACCATAAAATAATTCCACACGGCATAAATTTGTAGAATTCGCATTTTCTTAAATCCAATAAATTCATAAATAATTCTACAATAAATCCAATAAATATTTGGCACATAGAAATTAAATTCCAAATATTTAATTCACACAATATATTCATCAATTAAATTCCCCAAAATTAATTTGAAGGTGGGTCACTCACCTTGTGCACGTATCTCAATCAAGATCCTCCGCAGGATCGACTCCGCTACTTGCACGTGCACCTAAAACATCCACAGTACCAAAACCACAAATATTAATATTTTATTCGGGTAATCCCCAAATGGGTACCCGAGGAGCGAACACCAAACGATAACTAAAATTTACGAATTATATACCGAATCGAAGCTCGAGTGATGCTAATCACAGATCCGGTCTTAATTTCCGATGATCGTACCCGACGGGGTCGGAATTTTATCGGGAAGCTTTTCGGGTTTCGGCTTTGCAATTCTCCCAAACCGTCGCGAATTGGTGGAAACGGAAGTCGGATTTGGGTTCAGGAGGTCGAACACTGCGGACTGGAGCTGGCCGGAATTTTCGGGGTACTCGCCGGAACAGTAATTTCCGACGGTGGCCGTTTGCTGTGAAATTTTGCAGATTTGTAGATCGTGAGGAGAGCAATCCAACGGGACCGACGGTGAGCAAAACGGAGGTCGGACGGCGGAGAAATCACCGTTTGAAGATTTTCGACCCCTCGCCGGAAAACGCTCCGATCCCGGCGCGTCGGTGGTCCGATGGCCGTGATTTTTGGTGGGTAGGCCGGACTTGAGGAGAGGATGCTGGGTGTATGGCGCGTGTACTGTATATCGGCCGGAATAGTGCCGATTCGCGGTGGCCGGCGGTGGAGGGGGAAAAATCGCCGCCAAACTTCGGACGTCCGATCCGGGCGCGTCCGGCGGCCGTTCGCCGTGAAATTTGGAGGTTTTGCCGGAAATGAAGTGGGCAAGCTTTCTGTCCGGCGCGTGTATAGTAACTCGGCCGGAACAGTGGCAAAATTCGGTGGCCGGCGGTGGCTCTCTCTCTCTCTTCTCTCTCTTTCTCTCTCTTCTCTCTCTTTCTCTCTCTTCCCCGAGAGTTTTTCAAAATTAAAACCCTGCGTGACACTGTTCATGCCATGTGGACCAATCAGAAACTGACATGTGGCGTTTCACTGTTCACCGACCCAAAAAAAATATTAAAATAATACGGTATCCGGTAAACTTCAAACGTCCATAACTTTTTAACCGGATGTCCGTTTTGAGCGTGCCGCTAGTCTGTGAACTCGTATCGACGAGCACTTCACAACCATGCATGAGTCAAAGCTCAATTCCCCATAAACAAAAAGTCAACTCCGGCACCCCTTGGACAGTTTGGACCGCAACTTGTTTCGTCCATAACTTTCAAACCGTAGCTCCGTTTTCGACGTGCTACCAGTCTACGAACTCGTGGCATCGTGCACTTCGCCACGGTGCCCTAGTCATCTCGAAAGTCCCACCGAGTCAAAAAGTCAACTTTTGACCCCTTTGGTCAACGGTCAACAGTCAACCTCGGTCAACGTGCACGGATTCCGGTGCGATTTGGGACGGGGTGTTACATCTTCTCAATGACAAGCTTAACATCGGAACCACCTAAAGCTTTGATATGATCAAGAAATTTCCTAGGCAACTGGGTGGTTTGAAGGTTTAGACCCTGTTTTTCGGTGGTCATCTTCCTCTGTTTCTTGCGGGAGTGAAGTTGATCAGCATCATCAACTTGTTGAAAGAAACATCTTTTCCCAAGAACTGAGGCCCAAACCTTCAAATTCGAAGCAACACAACTCTCAACCGGTGATTGAGGAGGTTTGGGGAATCTTGTGGGCCTCCTCTTCAGAGATAGAAACCTAGGCTTCTTTAGGAAATTAATTGGAATTGTTAATGGGTACTCCAATTTCTGGGATTCAAGATCGCACACGCAAGCAAGAAGATAAAGTTGCTCACAATTTTCATGGGTTTCTTTCATGATCGTCGATCAAAACCCTAGATGGGCAATTCAGAACCAAGAAGAAGAAGAAAAGGGTGTTAACTGTGGAAAACAGAGAACGAAAAAGAAATGGGTGTTGATGATCGTCGATCAAAACCCTAGATAGGAAATTCAGAACCCAAAAAGAAGAAGAAGAAAAGGGTGTTAATGGCGGAAAACAGTGTAGAAGAAGAAGAAAAACAAAAGCAGAGAGAGATAGAGAAAGAGAGAAAAGTGAAGTAGTAGTAAGTAGTAGTGAGTACAAGCAGTGTGACCGTTGGGATGAAAGGCGGTGAGATGAGATATTTTAAGAATGGCGCCCAAATCATATTCATTTACCGATTTGCCATTGGTTCAGCACAATTGCATGGATTTTCTAGCCGTTGTTTTCAAATGTCAGAAATCAACTGGCAACGGTAAAAAAGCTTCGTTGAAGCCTCGTTGAAACTTGGAATCCAAATTTTACTCTCCATAATGTGTTTCTTTATTGTTATTATTATTTATGTTATGTTATGCTACAAATATTTTTTTTTTTCCTTTTTTTTCTCTCACACTTTGCTTCTTGATACTAAATTATAAGTTTCAGAAATTCTAATTTTAAATAAATTAATATATTGTTAACTTAACTGTAACTAATAACAGAAATTAATTATTCTTGAACTAAAATACCCACCGTACTACCTCCTGATTTTATTATTATTATTATTTGCAGACAACAAATGAAGCAATTCAAATTGCAATAGTGGTGAAAAGAATAAATAAATAAATAAAAGAATAAAAGACTACCATTAACCTTTCTTTTGATGAAAATGGAAATTGCCACTATTTTTTTGTGGCTGTGGTTTGTTTGAAACTCAAGTCTAAACAGACTCTATAATTAAACTTAGTCAGTGGAAAAATAAAAATTTATTAACTTTGATCATTCTTCTTTTAACAATATTCAGTGCTATCATATTTCCTCCATCGTAATATATATATATATATATATATATATAAATATATATTCTGTTTTTCTCTCTTTTATTTAAATATATACACATCTTTTATATTGTTTAAAATAGTAATTTTGAATTACTACAGATCATCTGTAACTAATATTGTTTTAAAACCCACATGAAAACTACTTTCATTTGAAGAGAGACTTTAAAGGATGAAGAAACGCATTTTAGTTTCTATCTTTACCATCAATTGATTTCCGGTACTCTCTATTCTTGCACAAAGAAACTTTGAAATTCAAGTGAAAAAAAATTTATTTCAATTGGAGTATACTTGGAACTTCGCATTTCCAATGCTGTCACGGTGCCTAGTTTCTTTATATATAATTATTATTATTTTTTTTTTGCAATACATTAATATACTTAATCTAGATCTATGTCTATATATATATATATATATATATATACAAATGACAAATGAATGACTATATATATTGCAATAGATCAAAACAATTAATATCTCAAACTAGCTTCTTCGATTCTTTTTTTCCCTACTTAATATTTGTTGGTTGGTCTTTTTCTTTTCCTCTAGATTTACTGCTTTGTGGTCGGTTCTACACAACATTTAACTAAAAACATAAAAAAATAAATATATATATGTGTTATTCATTTTTTGTAAAATTGCATATTAATTCTTCTTCTTCCCTTTGTTTTTTTTTTTTTTCTTTTTTCACTTACCATCTTAATTTGATGTTCATAAATCATGAGAGGGGGCGCTTTCCTACTCATGATTTGGGCAAGCTATGTGTTTTTTTTTTTTAGCAACAATTTATATGTTTAATTACTTGCATAGTTTTAAAAGTTAAGTTTAGGAGAGGATTAAATGTCCTAGTGAGGGTGCTAGATACAGGTACATATCTATTTATTTTTTGTAAAATAAAATTTTTAGATACATGATACGGTAAATAACACATTTTTAGATATGTGATCATGAAATACAACGTTTTGGAGCAATTTCTTTTTAGTAAGGATATATAATAGGGATTTTGATATAGCAAAACTTTGTAAAAACCTTATGATAAAAATGATCTATTCATTTGTCAGGACCCGTCCAGAATTTCTTCCCCAGAACCCTAGACAAGCCCTGATCCCAGGAAAACCCTACCGGACCCTCCAATGGAAAATCTGACAGAGCCTCCCCTAAGGGATTTACTTACCACAAATTACCTGCACTGAAAACACACTTCTATACTCATCCCCTTATTCCTCCCGCAAACTATAAATTGGTTCCACAAATTGCAGCACTTCAAAAGAAACAACAGCAGCAACCCAGTGCATAAAAACAACTACACGTCCAATACAGTATACAGAGCATTATACAGATAAATGTGGAATTTATAAAATGATAGATAAGGAAGCAATACAAGACAGAGAGGAAAAAGGGAACAAATACTTCTTGGACTTCGGCAATGAACTGAGAGGTCGGGCTCGCCTCGGACAATCAACGTCTCCAACCTGAACCTAGGGGAATGGAATTTAAGAGTGTGAGATGCTAATCATTTCAGTGAGTGACCCTATCTACTGTACACCTTTAATAATAATAATAATATGAAAATAAAGGAATTTAATTAACCATTACCGAACAAATAAATAAATAAATAAATAAATATTTGAAGTAATAATTTTTCTCAAAACCCTCACTATTCACTCCGTTGGAAATGTTCCCCTTTTAAAACATTTTCACAAAACCCGATAGTCGTACTTCCCGAAAACCAATGAACCAAATAATTTAATAAACAACAAATAAATAAATAAATACCCCAAATATAAATATAAATAAACTATAATAAATTATCGTAAATAATTTTTGAACACCTTTGGGGTTTAAAACATTACTTGCAATTTACACCGACGCACCACACCATATACCGGTGATGCCCTCCGATACCCAGCGTCCTGAGCACCGACTGGCGGGGGGTTAAAGAGAGAAACCTGCAACGGTCACTTCGGCGTCCCGACAGTACCGCTGCTAAAACCATCAACCCGGCCAAGGAGGGGGGCGGTTGTGCACAACAATAACCTTGCCTGCCCACGGTCCAATGGCAACTCACAGGTGAAGTAATAACCGCACGCTAAACCACATAATAACCGCGTGTTACCACGTGTCCATACACCATACACCAGAACACCAATACTGTATGAGTGCGTCTAAAAATAAACATTATTAACCAACCGTACCGTTTTCCAAAATTACCGTGGGAAATATACCAAATTTTTACAAAACACCATCCCACATATTTTTATTCAACAACCCGGTACGAAAACATCGATAACAGATAAAACCATACCTTTTCTCGTAATACGAGATTCAACAATTGAAATACCACGGGCATAATTTATAAAATTAAACCACCAACTTAAACAAATATTTTCATAAAATATTTAACCCAATTATGCCCGAAATTTATATAAAATCCAAACACAACAAATTACTGAAAATACTTACTCATGTGTAATAAATATCATTTAGTCACAATAAAATAATAATCGGGAATTTTCTCATGACCCCAATATTTCATTTAGCACCAATGGGTAAATATATATATAAAATAATATTTTTCCCGATTGTATTTAAAATACACCACATGAGCACAATTTACAGATATCAAATTAATACCACATAAATACAATTAATTATCCCAAAAATATTTTTAAATGTGGGTCACTCACCTGGAGCACGCAATTAACCCATGATCCACCACGGGATCAATTCTACGACTCACCGGTGCTCCTAGAACAAAATTCACAGACAGTCAAATAAATTAATATTTTAATCGGGTAAATAATACCCGGTACCCGGGGGGTCAAACACAAACAGTAACCAAAATAGACAAATGATATACCGAATTGAAGCTCGTGGGACGAGGATCACAAATCCGGTCTCCATCGACCCCAATTCCGCCGGAGGTGGCCGGAATTTGGTCGGGAAGCTTCGGCCGGTTTTAAACTTGAGGGATCTTTCAAACGGTGGGGATTTTGGACAAACTAACCCCAAAATGGACTCAGAGGGGTCGAAAATAGTGGAATAGAGGTATGGGACGGGCTGGGTTGGTCGGAAACGGCGAGAATCGCCGGAAAAATTTCACCTCGCCGCCACGACTTCGCCGGCCCGATCTGGGCTCGTCCGGCGGCGGCTGGCCGGGAAATTTGGTGGCCAAGGTCGCGAGGTGGCGGGCTTCCTTGGTGGCCGGCGCGTGAGGGCTATGGGTGGCCGGAAAAAGTGCAGCAAGGAGAGAGAGAGGGACGGCCGGTGGGAGAAAAAAAAACTGTCTGCGTGTGTGTGTTTTGTTGAGCTCGGGGAAGAAGAAGGAAAAAAGGAAAAAAAAAGAAAAAAAGAAAAAGAGATGGTGTTTTCCCACGTGGGGAAAAGAAAAGAAAAAGAAAAAGAAAAAGAAAAGGGAAAATAAAACAAATAAATTCAAATTAATTAAATAAAAATATTATTATTTAAAATAATAATAAAAATAATTTGATTTTACACATGGTTGACATGTGGCTTCTCAACATGGTGACACATGGCCACCTTCATTAAGTCACACGTGGCACATCGTTATACGTTTAAAAATAATATTAAAATAATACAGTGTTTGAAAAAATCTACAGGTCCATAACTTTCAAACCACATGTCCAAATCGGACGTGCCGCTAGTCTACGGACTCGTATCGACGAGCACTTCACGACCATGCATGAGTCAACGCTCAACCTTGCATGAATAAAAAGTCAACTCCGGCATCCCTTGGACAGTTTGGACCTCAACTTGTTTTGCTCAAAACTTTCAAACCGTAGCTCTGTTTTCAACGTGCTACCAGTCTACGAACTCGTGCCAACGTGTACTTCGTAATGGTACCTCAGTCAACCTAGAATTCCAACCGGATCAAAAAGTCAACCTTTAACCCTTTGGTCAACGGTCAACGGTCAACCTCGATCAACGTGCAAAAATTTCCGACATGATTCGGGACGGGGTGTTACACATTCATATCAGTTGAGGAAAAAAAAAAACAAATTTAAATATCCAATAATGGATAATCTATTCATTCATAATAGGGATTTTTTTTTTTCATTTTGAAAAATAATCAAATAAATTTAGAAAATATCCGATCAACCACATGGATAATATCTTTGCAAGAATAGTTAAGTGATAAAAAAGCATTATTTGCGGAAAAGAAAACATAGCATGTTTTCTTAAAACCTTACTAATAATATCAAATCCCTTTGTAATACTATATTTTCAACTAATATAGTGTATGTAGTTTTATATGTTTCATTTAATACATAATAAATTTTTTTTATATTTTCTTTTAACTTATAAATGTGTTTCATTCAAAATAATAAAAAAAATTTCTTATTTCTTATTTCTTATTTGATTCTTGCAAAATAAAAAAAAAATTCCTACTTGGTTTAAAAAATCTTTAATTTTAAAAAAAAAAAATAGAAGGCAATTTCAAAAAAGAAACTTATTTCGACACTTAACCGAAAACGACTGCGTATTGCTCAGGCTTTAAAACATAATCTAAACGTGCCGTTTTATTTGACTCGGCTTCTTCTTCTTCTTCTTCTTCTCCTTCCTTTTTAGGTTTCCGCTTATTGCTTTCTTTATACTCTCAGGCGTCATCTGTTTGTGTGTGTGTAAGCTTCAATGGCTCAAGGAGGACTCAACATCTCCAGCGGAAGCCATAGACCCAATGGAAAGTTCTCCAAAGACAGCACTAAAGTTGATTCCTTTTCTAGGTATTTTACTCACTTTCTGCTTGGTTGCTCAGAAAATTCTTAAAAAAAAAAAAAAAACAAAATACTTTTTTTTATTTTTTAAATGTACTTAAATTTGTTATTTTGGAAAGAAATTTGTTGATTATGCGATGTTGATTGCAAATTTACAATGCAGGAGGCAAAAAATACTGCAACACAGAAAGTCTCTTCCCATTGCTTCTGGTATTTCCGAGAAAGATTGATGCTTTTTTTTTTTTTTTTCCCTGTTTCAGATTATGCTTGTCTTTGAATTATGGCTTATATGTTGTTGTTATATGCTTCACTAGTTGAGAGAAGACTGATCGAAGAAGTTCGGAACAATGATATTTTGATTATTGTTGGTGAGACTGGAAGCGGGAAAACCACACGTATGTTTTATATATTCCCATGTGTATATTTGTGCTTTTTCGTTGTCCCAATTATTAATTTTTAAAATGTTATAGAAGGAATTTTCATGTTCTTTTACCCTCACATTGATTTGTGTATTATGTTTTGTGTAGAGCTACCGCAGTTTTTGTTCAATGCTGGATTTAGTCGAGATGGGACGATTATTGGGGTCACTCAACCTAGACGTGTGGCTGCAGTCACTGTTGCAAAACGGGTTGCTGAGGAATGTGGTGTGGAGGTGGGTCAAAAGGTTGGGTATTCCATCAGATTTGAGGATGTAACTTCTAGCTCAACAAGGATCAAATACATGACGGATGGACTGCTTCTGAGGTAGAATGTATGCACAGCTTCGTTTACAATGTTTTCTTTTTTGTAACATGCACCTGGAATCTTCATGAACATGTTTTATAATGTATTATGGCATATGCTGGTACTCTTTGGGTGGACACTTGCATTGGTTTGTAGTAAGTGACCATTTGGAAGTCAATAAGAACATTTGCTTAAGTTGGCGTGTGAAAGATTATCTGCAATTATAAGCACCTGGTGTTGCATTTAGAGTATGGCTTTAAGCCTTTCATTACATAGTGGTCATTGAGTCAATTTTGAGTTCTTGAGAAGCATATTTGTTGAATAAAGATACCAGCAATACTGTATGGACATACTTGAAGAGTAAAGCAAGATGGATTTGATAGGAATGCGACATCTACTAAATCAGTATATCTTAATTGTGATTGGATATATTCTGAACTTTAAAATATTCTCCTCTACCTATGGAAAAATTGTAAAGTTTGTTTAGCAAGTGATAAATAACTAATTTTATGAGGCCATTTGATAAAGAAATAAGTTGGACAGAGGAACATAATCAACTAAAAATATCTATATTAAAGATTTTAACAATAGACATAAATCTGCAAAACAGAGATTAGTTAATTTATATTATTTTTTTATTGTCCTTGATGTGAATAGCTAGGCATGTTAGTTTCTATTATTATAAATATACTTGCACTTAATTCTTAAAAAAAAAAAAAAAAAAAAAAAATAAGGGAAGAAAAGATGGTGTCCCTAAACTTTTTGTTGTCCAGGCAAGGATGCTTTTATCTCTGCTCGAACTCCAATTTTCTTTGAGAAATTATTCCCCCCTTCCCCCCCCAAGGTGAAATCCTGGGGGGGCCTTGCTTATGAGGTTCAAAAAATTGTTAAATATGTTGTATTCTTGTAGTCGGGTTAATTTTGTACTATGTCTATCAAATTCATTAAGGTTCTCTTCTTGGATTTTCAGTTTTCTAGTGTGATCATCTAATGTTGAGCCCTGGTGACTTTTAGGGAAGCATTATTGGATCCTTATCTGTCCAGATATTCAGTCATCATTGTTGATGAAGCTCATGAGAGAACTGTCCACACTGATGTGTTGCTGGGCCTTCTAAAAAATGTACAAATTGCACGGTCCAAATCTTTCAACTACCACCTAGATAATGAAAGTAAAAAGGCAAAGAATGGCATGCTGGTGGAGAAGGAAAAAGATCCTCAGTCTATCAGTTTTCTTAAGGAATGCCAAGGAAAGAAATTTCCTCCACTGAAGTTGATCATCATGTCTGCCAGTTTGGACGCACGTATATTCTCTGAGTACTTTGGTGGTGCAAGAGCTGTTCATATCCAAGGGCGACAGTTTCCTGTAGATATATTTTATACTTATCATGCTGAACCAGATTATTTAGATGCTGCTTTAATTACCATATTCCAGGTTCTTTAATGCTTTTCCTCAGTATCTAATTTTTGTTTGCAAGTTGTTTTTATACTCCTTTGCGCTTCAGTATTTGTGTAATTTAAGTTATTCCATTTGAAAGTAGACTTTGCATCACTCCCAAGAATTCTTAAGTTTTGCAAGTTAGCTATGTTTACTTTAGTTACTACTTTTAATTTACTTTCAATGTTATATTTTTCAATAACTTGTTCAATGTCTTATTCGTTTCATGCTTTTTCAGTGCAATGCTTTTTGACATAGTCAAGTAAATAAAGTTATCTCCAGTCGGTTTTAAGTGAGTTAGTTGGAAATAATATTTCTCGTTCTAGTGGGTTTTAAGTGAGTTAATTGGAAATAATATTTCTCGTTATCTTGACCTTAGCTGGCATTGTTTGTACTCTAACCATTTAATTCATCATTAGACTTTATATGCTGATTTCTTAGTGAGGTTCATTATCATAACTTTTGTTTTGCTTCATCTTGTTAGATTCATATGGAGGAGGGCCCTGGTGATATACTTGTATTTTTGACAGGGCAAGAAGAGATTGAATCTGTTGAAAGGCTTGTTAAAGAGCGACTTCAAAAGTTACCTGAAAACAATAGAAAACTAGTAATTTTTCCAATATTTTCATCCCTTCCATCAGAACAGCAAATGCGAGTTTTTGCACCTATCCAAGCTGGATTTCGTAAGGTACTTTCAAAATTCATGCGAAATAACCTTGTATGTTTAGCTGGTGGCTTTTGTTGTAAACCTTTGCTGCCATAATAATTCATATTCATACTTGTGAATCTTTGTTAATATGTGTAAAAGGAAGAGTTAAATAGGCATTCAAGTGATATTTAGGAGTTTGCATCTATGGTTGGTTTTACATGTTGATCATGGAAACAAATGTGGCTATTTCACTTAGGTGCTAAATTTGTAGTTCACGGACAAGGTACCATATCATTGTCACGAGAATGTCCACCTTCTCAAAATTACCAGAAATTCAGTACTCCTCCATGATAATGTCATTAGTTTAACAAAACTTTCCATAGATCTTTGTATTACCATGTAAAAATATCATTATTGTTGTCACTACCTCTTCACCATAGCACTATGGTTGCCGTATTCTCCAGCAGCTTATACGTATTTAATCTACCAAATATCATGAAAACCAGTGAATCACAACCAATGTAAGAGCCCCTTGCTATTTTATCAATTTTGCTGGTGCTGCCAGTGGTGCCTTACTAATAAAAGCTATGTCTACCCCTCCTGCTTCTAATATTGTTTCTCTTTTCACTAGCCTGTCAGTGTCTGTTTCTATATCTGGATTTTTTTTTTTCTCCTTGTTATATAGTTTTTCCTTTTAAGTATTACAACTCACTATCAATGCTAGATGAGGGTAGTGGATTTTGTTTTTTTGAAAAGAAATATATGTTATGTATAAAGCATCATTTTTGTGCATTGTTCTGCTTAGGTGATATTGGCAACAAATATTGCTGAGACATCTGTGACAATTCCTGGAATCAAGTATGTTATAGATCCTGGATTTGTGAAAGCACGCACTTATGATCCAAACAAAGGGTTGGAATCGTTGGTTGTTGTTCCAATTTCAAAGGCACAGGCTCTTCAAAGAAGGTAGGCATGTCAGGACGCTTAGCTTATACTAAATTGCTTAACTAATGGATTCCATTTAGCAATCACCAACTAAGATTGAAGTTAATTTATGTTTTTTACTGCTAGGAGGTTACTTTTATAAATGTGCAATTTGTTTCTTCTATAGCAAATTCTATCACATTTTCACTTGTTTTAAATTCTGAAATAAATGATTTCCTCATTTGTATAGCTTCTGATTTTGCTTTTGCTTTTAAGCCATAATAGAAGAGAAGAGGAAGCTATAAATTTTGAGTTAGTGTTTGTGTTTAATTTGGACAATAGTGATATTTACTTTTTATTATTGACAAAGAAAGGGTAAAATGTGAATAAGGAATGTTTCATTTAATTTAAACAATTTCCCTTGCTTTTTTATGAAGATTCTTCTAGAAAATCTACATCCAACTAGGTCTGGCTAAATATTTTCTAATGGTGCAAAGCTCTTCTTGTAATTTATAAGGACACTCCTAGAAGTAGCTTTTTGGTCTAAAAAGCCAAACGCAACTTTTAAATGTCATGCCAATCAGACTCAATGCAAAGTTGCTTTCTTTGAGATGATTTTATTTTATTTTTTGCTTCTATCTTTAAAATATTTGTTCTCTTTTCACATCTTGTTTAATGCCAAAGTGAAGATGTCAATTTTTAATTATGATTTGTATATCAATAGATAATGCAAGTCTCCAACAAATTAATTCTCTTTAGGTGCTCGATTCTTGAAAAACTTATAACAGTTCCTTTTTGTGTTATTTACTTTTAATTAAAAGTTCTGTTACCTTGTCAAACCATGGGACTTTATTTTCTGCTTTGCTGCAGTGGACGTGCTGGGAGAGAAGGACCTGGAAAGTGTTTCCGACTCTACCCAGAGTTTGAATTTGAGAAGCTTGAGGATTCAACAAAACCAGAGATCAAGCGCTGCAACCTTTCTAATGTCATTTTGCAACTCAAGGCTATGGGTGTCGATGATATTATTGGGTTTGACTTCATTGATAAACCTTCAAGGTGAATTTTTGGAAAAGCTTTCATCTGTTGTCATTGTTCTCTACTTATCCATATGTGGTGTATGTGCATGTTTTTTTCAACTTCCTTTGGCCATTGTGGATCATTTTAGTTCTCCATAGATGATAAAAAATAATCCTCCCTTCAAATAAATTAAATGGTGTAAATTGTTTTGTTGCAACCTTTTTATTTTATTTTTTGGGGGAGATTTCTCCCCCCCCCCCCCCCCCCCCCCCTCTCGTAGTTCCCCTGAGTTGCCCCTGCATCAGCTGAATGCACCAAAAACAGAATAAACTTGAGTCTGAATGGCCAATCCACTTCAGTTTTAAGTATTAGTTAGAACTTTAAGAATGTGGCAAGGTGAAATTAAAGTTTCAATAATTTGTCATAGAAGAAAACCAGATCTACAAAGAACTAAGTGGAGTTTGGGCAGTTTTAGGATCTTGCTTGTGATATAAGTTATGGTATAGTCATTCTTATTTTGTCTAAATTCATTATAATTGACTTTGTTAAAGCTATATTTCTGGCTTGCCATTTTTCCTTTTTTTTTTTTTTTTTTGAGGCTCTCTTGAAACTTGTAATTTAGAAATCCTTTAGCTGTTTTACTGGATGCACACTAAATATATGTTCATATCTTGCTATATGTATGCTTTATAGTTTGTGAGAGATTTTTATATCACGAGTCAATTATACATTGAACAGGTCGGCTATTGTTAAATCATTGGAGCAGTTGTACTTGCTAGGTGCTTTAACAGATGAATGTAAACTGTCAGATCCAGTTGGATGTCAAATGGCTCGGCTTCCTTTAGACCCTGTTTATTCCAAAGCTCTTGTTCTGGCTAGTGAATTCAAGTGCTTGGAAGAAATGTTGATAACTGTTGCAATGCTTTCAGTGGAATCTATATTTTATGCCCCTCGTGAAAAGTTAGAAGAGGTTTGCATGAAATTATATTTATATTCTTTCCTGTTATTTTCTCTTTGGTTTTATTTTTGATCAAACAATGTTTTTTGTTGTTAAGATGGTTGGTTCTTTTCTTGAATGCTATATGCTTTGATGAGTCAAAGCTCTTTTTTTTTTTTTTTTTTTTTTTTTTTTGTTTTCCCCTCCCAACTAAAAAAGTTCAAATAGGAATGTCTGGGCAGGTATGTATAGACTTCTGGTCCATGGAATGATGATACTGATGCAGCATAAAATAGTTGCAAAACTTTCATTACTTTCTATTGCCTGTTTTCTTAGTTTTTATGATCTCAAAGTAGAAAACTCATACAGTTCCTTAGACCATTTTGGAGTAGATACAACCATATAAACTTGTATACTTCATATTTCGCTTTTGGAACCTTGTTTGTTTCTTTTCTTTCGCACAGCCCCCCAGATATCATTTCCAGTCAAAAAGTACCTGGTTACATATATTGTTTCGATTGGCCAGGCAAGAACTGCAATGAAATGCTTTTCAAGTCCAGAGGGGGACCATCAAACGCTTATTAATGTATATCGAGCGTCAGATGAATTTTTGGAGAAGAGGAAGTTAGGTCTTGGGCAAGAAAAAATTGATAAAATCCTCAGAAAATGGTGCAAGGAGAATTTTATCAATAGTCGCTCCCTAAGGCATGCTCGTGATGTGCACAGGTACTAATCTATGTTCTTTGCCGTCTTTATGGACATGTTCTATTGAACTGGTGTTGGACTTCTGCAGGGTCCCTGATCTCTGATTCATTTCTTCCTTATTTTTAAAAGGTGATTTTTTTTTTTTTTTTCTTTTCTTTTGGCAGTCAAATTCGAGAACATGTTGAACAAATGGGTCTTCGTCTTGAATCTTGCGGAGATGACATGCTTCAGTTTCGCAGATGCCTTGCAGCTTCCTTTTTTCTCAATGCAGCTATAAAGCAGCACGAGGGAACATACAGGTATTGAATTTTCCTTGATATGATTTCGAAGTTTTCTGCTATGGCGTTTAAGATTTTGATGCCTTCTGTACCTTCATTTTATGGGGCAGTTCCTTAAAATCATTCCTTGTGCTTGAAAACTTGGAAATCTTTTTTGCGTTTATTTCTTCATTGCCCTCTGTAGCAAGGCTTCTCACAGTTGCCTAATCAAATGGCAGGGCTTTCTCCACTGGTCAGGTGGTGCAGATCCACCCCTCTTCTGTGTTATTCCGGACAAAACCAGATTGCATAGTCTTCAATGAACTAGTTCAAACTAATCATAAATACGTCCGCAACATAACCAGAATTGATTACCTATGGTTAACTGAGCTAGCTCCTCAATACTATGCCATGCAGAGTTGAGCTTTTGTGATAACACTGACAGGTATGTTCATTTGGTCATTTGTAGATATTCTTGCTAGATGACCTGGGAGTTTTATTAGTTTCATCATTTGGACTGGCTTAACTAATTATTTATCTATATCGTCATGGGAACTAGAATCTTATACACAAATCTTGTTCTCAAGTTTCCGATCTTATTCTGCTTGAATGGGGCCTTTGGCTCAAATGGCATGTGATATTTTTCTGCCTAGCTTGTTTTACGAGTTATATATGGGAATGAGGATGGCACTTGATACTGGTACCTAATAAATAGGCTGAATTTAAACCTCCTGTATAGAGGACCAACTTCTCCTGCAACAAGCAAAGCATGTGTGTGGACATCAAATACTGAAATTGCTTATTGTATAAGAACTGTTATTCTTTAGCATACTAAAATTCTGTTTGTTTGCCTACTGGTGCAGGAGGAAACCAGCAGGGTTTTCTGAAATTTCTGATTACTTTTTGGCCATTGATTTGCTGTATACAATGAGGAACCTTTCTAAGAAACTGCACTTATTTACAACAACAAATTTATGGCAGGCGCTTTTGTCTTGTACAGAAACTACATTGGCTGTTGCAGATCTGCATCAAAGCTGTTCCAAACCATGCTGCAACCCCTCTTGCTTGCTTTTTGAAATCGGCACGAGATCTTGATGTGTTGACACAAAGATGGTTCACGGGGAAGGTTTGAAATTTTTGACGGAAATAGGATTTGGGTGTTCCATATACCCTTTAAAATGATCCTTTTGTTAAGCATTCGGAATGTTCAGACATTTGGGCTGTAATGTAACTTATTTTACAGTGTTTCCCTGTAACCAACCTAATGTCCATAAAACTCATAAGAACACAAAAGACTCTGAATTTAATGAACTTTAGTTTTTTTTTTTTTTTGTTTTTTTTGGGTGTCCGTTCAACTTAAAAAAGCAAATGCTTTTTGGTGTACAAAATGTGGAACATCTCAAGTCCGGCCAAATATTTTGGGCGGAAGCAGAAGCTGTCTTACATTGTTGACCAGAAAGAAAATGTGAAACTTGTGCTTAAATTAGTCGTCTGATTCAGTTCACATTGAAACTGTCCTTGGCTTGGAATTCCAATTGTTTCTCTCTACCCACTAGAAACTTAAAAGAAATGCAACAAATTTTCTATATACTAATCCAAATCATATTAAATTCTTGGAAAAAAAAAATATATATATATATATATATAATATTAAAAGAAAGTTTTTAATCTGCTAAACCAAATGAACATCAAAGAAAACCACATGTAAAATATCTTTTTAATTATCATTTAATATTATTATTGTTTTTTATTGGCAGCCAAAATAGCTTAGCTGTACACACTGAATCATATCCATGGTCAAACAAAGACTAATTAAGATGGCAGAAGAAAAATAATCTGTTAACTTTTTCATGTTATTTTTTCTGCTTCTGTGTATAATTTTCTAACACTGAATTGAGAAAATAGTTAAGAATGGAAAGGAGTGGGTAACAGAGTAAACAGAGGAATGATTTAGATATTAAATAAACATATGGAGAAAAGTCTTTAACCTGTGCTTTTTCTAAAGTGTTTTTTTTTTTTTTTTCCCCTCTCTTAATACAATTTAACATACTACATGGACTTGGTTGATGAATATCTTTATTATATGGACCCAAAAAAAGAAAAAAAAAATGTTGACTTTTCCTATTTTTTAGCTAAAGTTGACTTTTCCTACTTGAGATTACATTACTGTCATCATGAAATAATAATAATAATAATAAAAGTATTTGTAGAGGCGTTGCTTTTTCAACACATTATATATGCTAAAAGTCGTCTATTTCGTGCAGAATTGAAATAATATTATTTTATTTTTATTTTTATGCTTCCAACTGAAATAATATTATTAATGAGAAAAAGAAATAAAAAACATAAAATCCATCATTAACCAATATTAGAAGTTAAAAAAAAAATTAGAAAAATAAAAGGGACTTAACACCTGCCCTCGTATGGAATTGAGGTCTAATTAATTTACTGCTTTTTATTATACAAAAGTAATTTTGAAAATTTAGAACATTTTTGAAACTCTTTTTCTTTTCTTTTTTTTCTTTTTAAAAAAATCAATAACCTAACAATAGAAATCATCAATTAGCCATAGTATTTGTTTAATGATATCCACATTTTAACTTTTAATGTTCATTTGTAAATATAAAATAATTCTAAAAGACAAAATTCAATGTTATTGGAAAAATAATATCATTTTCAAAATTATATTACACCATTTACTTATTTTAAAATAAAATAAAAGATTAATTGTACTTTAATATTTTTTTTTTTGTTTAATAAAGTTGTATTTTCAACCTTTTAATTTAAGACGTTTCAAATTATACCTTCAAATTTTAATTCGTTGTAATGTGATCCAATTGAATTTTTAGCTAACAGCGATAATAGTTTGGAGGTATTAACATATAATTTTTCAAAACCTAGAGAGTCTAGATGCTGCAAATTAAAACTATAAAGTTTAAAGAACAAAAAAAATATATTTTAGTATTAGTTAAATATAATGGAACCATAAATCATGGTTAATAAAAAATTCAATTGAATCAAACTTTAACAAATTGAAACTTAAAATGTTTAAATTGGATCATTTTAAATTTAAAAATTCAATGGGTAACTTATCCAAACTAAAAAATACTATAAAGTAAAATATGAACGATTCTCTATTAAGTTCTAACAAACCAAAACCATTGCACTTTCTCATTGACCAAAGCAAATCCAAACTTTAAAGCATCTTAAACTAAATTAATTTATTTTACAATTATTAATTTCCGTCATGTTTTAAACTATTCATATATTAATTATACAATCAAGCCGTCACAATAGTATATATCTTTACTGTGATATATATATATATATATATATATGGGCATTGGGCATTGGGCATTGGTTCATGCTTCAAAAGTTTCATGCGGAGAAGTAGAAAATGGGAAACTCATTGGCATGTTTGGTTCCAAAGGAAATGACAAACTCCAGAAGAATAATCACCTCCTCTTCCTCCATTAACACTACTTCATCACCTTTCAGCAAAAGAAGCCGTTCAACGAAGAAGAAGAAGCAAGACGGCATCGTTTTAGACGACGAAGTTGATTTGCTCCTTAAACAGCAGGCTCTTGCTGCTGCTCTGCTCTTCCAAGAGCACCAGAGGAACGCCGGCGCCGGTGCCGGAGATCCTCCGGTAATACCGTTCATCAACCGGTCAACTTCAGTTGTTTATCCATCTCCACAGCCAAAGAAGCAGAGCTTCACTAGGAGTTCTTCAACTTCTAGGCAACGTTCTCGCTCTGATACTCTCAATATCAATCATCACCCTGCTCACGATCATCAACTCCTTGTTCCTCCTACTCTTCAGGTTAATTTCAATGTCTTTGATATTTTTTTTTTATTTTTTTCTGTTTTCTGTTTTTGTTTTTCGTTTTGTATTATGTTTCTGTTTTCATTTTGCGATATGGGTTCTTGAAGTTTTTTCATTTCCTTTAATGTTTTCTTGTGATTCATTAATCTTTCTGTTTCTGGGTTGTATGATAGAATAAATGAAATGATTGGAAGAAAAGAAAAGAAAAGTAATCTGTTTTCCTTTCTTTCTTTCTGGGTGCATTCTTAGGATTAGTTTTTTGACCGAGTCAGTCAAAGGCTTTGTTTTAAAGCCACCGGCACTAGCCATCTTGGTCCTAATTTGGCTATCTCTTTTCAATAATATATATTATCCTAATAAATTAATACAATGTTGGTTATTACATCATTTGTTATCCTATTTTATTTATGGACTGTTTATTGCAACCTTTCATTTGTTAATTTACATATTGATTGCATCACTTTTTGGTTAGAATTTTTTCTTCTTCTTTTTTTTTTTTTTTTAATTGAACAGTTCAAATATATCGGCCACCCCTATACTTCATCCAATGGCTGCTGAAAAGTTCTATGGGCTATGGTGCCACTTAAGAGACATTATATGTATAATATATAATATAGGGTTTATATCACTTTTTTTTTTCTTTTTTTTTTCCTGGCTGAAAAGGGGTTTATATCATTTTTAAACCCCCCAAATTATAACACATGTCTATTTTGTCCCCCAAAACAAAAAATTTCTTATAATATTGCCTTCCAAATCATCGTTTTTTTATGTCATTTTAGTTCAATCAAGTATATTTTATATATGGATTTGATAAAATTAGCTTTATGTAACCTACGTGACTTTCTTTGGAAACAATTTAACCATATTTTATTTACCCTTGTACAATGTATATGTCTAATTTTTCGTACATATATAAATATATATATATATATATATCTTGACCATTTTGTTGTCTTTCAACTAACCAAGTTGATAAATTTTTCTCTGTAGGATTCAAAAATTGATGGTCTAGAAACTAATCATATAGTCCTTGTTCATGGAGGTGGATTTGGAGCTTGGTGTTGGTATAAAACTATGACACTTTTGGAAGAAGGAGGATTTAAAGTTGATGCAGTTGACTTAACAGGCTCTGGTGTTCATTCTTCTGATACAAACAGCATTACAAGTCTTGCACAGTATGTGAAGCCGCTTACTGATATCCTCGAGAAATTAGAGGATGGGAAGAAGGTTTGTGCTTAATTAATTTCTCTCTTCTGAGATTTTTGTACATTGATGAATTTAACTAGCATTGATGTTGAATATAACAGATAGAGGTAATTTAATAAGCATGCAAATTCAAAATTAAATCACTTGTTTGAACTAGATCTTCTATGGTACATACAAATCAATGTCTCATATATTTAATAACAACTGTATATCTTGCATCTTTTGGCTATGAGATCAATGATGTGCTTTGAGCATTATCAGAATCTTGCTTTGTTAATCTCAACTGACAATCTCTAAAATATGACTCAACATTCAATTTAAAAAGAATTTATATATTTCACATTTTAAGCTGAATGTTATATATTGTGGAGTCTCATATCATTCATTGACTCTGACATAATATTATATATGTATGTGGATCTAATTAGGACCTCCAACCAACAACTTACCTAACACTTCTGGAAGAGGTCCAGTGGGTTGTAACATATTTGTATATTTTGGTAAATTGACCTCTCTCAACAGAATCAAATTTTAATGGTACTATTGAGGGATTTGTAATTATGTCACTGGATTATGCTACCTAATCCAAAATCTTCAATTGCATATTCTTTTAAAAATCAAAAGAACCACAGGCGCATTTTTTTTCAGCATCCTAAAAGTATTAAAAGTAATAAAAGTAATACTATCTTTGGCAATTACAGGTAATTCTAGTGGGACATGATTTTGGTGGCGCATGTCTATCATATGTGATGGAATTGTTTCCATCTAAAATTGCAAAATCCATATTCATTGCTGCAACAATGTTGGCCAGTGGGCAGAGTATCCTTGATTTGTTATCTCAACAGGTTCTTCCTCCTCTACACTTTTACATACTTTAAAAAAAATAAATAATAATAATAATAATAATGAGGCATGAAATTTCATTCCACCTAAACTATGCACCTATTACGGTTCACTAAAATGCAGCAACATGCAACCCTCCAGAGTTCTTATTTTATGCCACTATTCACAAGTTTTCAGACCTCTTTGCTGTTCATAGTCTAATTAATTATATTAGGTTCATATCACCCTACAAGAAGATGTTACTCCACTTACATAGAAAAATAGAGCAATCTAATATCTAGTTTCTGATCTGCCAGTTTTACCATGAAATCTTGAGCTAATTCCTTATTTTATGGGGCTAATGCAGCTAGGATCGAATGATCTGATGGGACAGGCTCAGATATTTTTGTATGGACATGGGAAAAATCAGCCTCCAACTGCTATTGATCTTAACAAAGAATTGGTTAAAGACTTTTTGTTCAATCAAAGTCCTTCAAAGGTGTGTTTGTGTGTGTGTGTGTGTGTGTTTATAAAAAACTGTAATACTTTGGTGAAGCTTATATTTGCATTCCCAATTTTATGTAGGACATTGCATTGGCATCAGTATCAATGAGGCCTATCCCTTTTGCACCAGTTACTGAGAAGCTCACTCTTTCCGAAAAGAACTATGGTTCTGTTCGACGTTTTTACATAGTAACTCAAGAAGATCAAGCTATACCTGTCCCTCTACAAGAGACCATGATAAACTCAAATCCACCGGAGCAGGTTTTCAGAGTAAAAGGCTCTGATCATGCACCATTCTTCTCAAGACCACAAGCTTTGCATAAAATATTAGTAGAAATTTTTCAGATTCCTCCTCCAAATCAAGTTTGAAGAGCCTAGCAAGTTATTAACAATTCCTTTTTTAGCATTAGTCATAGAATGAATTATTTATTACAGTAAGCACAAGGATGTATAATATGTATGTTTAAGAAAAAGAAAAGGGGGAAAAAAAAAAAAAAAGCAAGGAAATTATTGTGTAAGAGGAAAACCAAAGTTATCCATTTAGCAGCAAAGCATCATGTAAATTTCTTTTTGGTGTGTTGACTCTCTTTACCTTATGTTACAAATTTCAGAATTATCAAGTTGTTGAATGTGAAAATGAGTCAAAGGCAAAATCTCTTAATTGGCCAAGTGTTTCTGCTTCTTGGTTTGATTACTAGCTTCTCTGTTTGTTTTGTTGAGTTGTGTGGAGTCTAATTTCCTACTTTTCAGTTTTGTACATTGTATCAATATCCTAGTATTCTCTGTGGTTAAAGAACACCAAGCACCATTTTTTTTTTTTATGTAGAGAAGAGTGTGGGACTGCTTTATGGGTGTTGAGTCTGTTGTGAAGGTATGAGATTACCTTATATTCCTCTTTTGATTATGGTGAAAATTTTGAAGCTGTAAAATACACATAGCTCTCACATTGAAGGTGAACCAATATTGATCCTGTGTATTTGTTTTCTACTTTTAATTTCATTGCTCTCATAATTAGGGATTTAGACTAATTTCACATATGGTGTCCAAGATTATATTCTCATAATCTTTTTACTATAAGTACACAAGCCACAACACAACCATGAATTTTGAACAAATTACTTATTTGGCAGCATGTTCAAATCCAAGTGTTTTGACCAACCCCAAATCAGCTAGTGGGCATTACTCAAAAAAAGGAATATGAAATTATTATTTGGTTGTTACGCAAGGAATAAGGTTTTGTTGGGGTCGTTCTAAAATTTTAATCCAACCATATGGTATATTAATAAATTGTATGGTTGAAATATTTATTCCCATAAATGCCACGTCCATAAACGGAAAAAGTATGATTACCATAAAAAGAAAATAAAAGGCAAGCGAGAATTCAAGAAAAGGCAAATTTTGTTTTTAATTCACTTCCCAATCAAAATGTCCAAACACAGCCTTACGAAAAAAATAAATTAAATTTTAATTAATCGGAAAAGTTTTTATAACGCACGCTCTCCCTTAGCGCGTGATATATAACAAACCATCTCTTTCACATCAATATTCAATCATCCACCGCTGCAAAATAACTATCTCCACGCAATTTTAAGACACTCCTTTGAAATTACCATTTTGCACTTAAAGTAAAGTGGTTAGTTAAGCCTGTTAATTAAAATTTTCATATCGTAGTTTCACCTCTAATTTTAAAATTAAATTTCTATAACTTTGATTTTACTTTCAGTTTAGATTTTCTATTTTTAATTTTTTTCAATTGAATCTTTAGTTTCAAAGTGAGTATTGTATACACAAAAGTTAACCTTATAATTTTATCTTGTTTTTCTTATACATATATATATTTTTTAATAATATTTTTCACCTATTTGGATTCAAATTACATAATGAGCCATTATTTTAAATTTTTATTTTTCTTTTGATCCATATTAAAAAAAAAATTAAAATTGAGGGTGTCTCATTAAAAAAATGTGAAAAATATAGAATCCAATTTGAAATGATTAAACTTAGAACCATCAAATTTATACACTAAACTTTGCTTACCAAATGAAATCGTGTGGCATTCACCAAATTTAATCACTAAACTTTGCTTATACACTAAACTTTGCTTACCAAATAAATTAGGAAGAGATATTTTAGCATAAAATCTAATCAAATTTAGAATACGTGGGTAATCACAAATGGTATCAACTCTATGATGGGTAAAATAGAGATTCAAAAGAAGTTAACAATTTTTTTCTTTTAAAAAAAAAAAAAAAGGCCTAAAGAATCAAATGGGAAGAAAGGAAAAATAAGAGTGGAAATAGTGGGTTTATTTTTTAAAAATTAAAGGGTAAATTTCTTTTAGACCATCTTTATTTTATTACAACTACAGTTATAAATTTCAACTGTAAAAATTAAATAAAGTAATTGACAGATCTTAAATATAATTTTTCAAAATTATAAATCATATTATAATTACAACAAAATTAAAAGCGTCTAAAATGAATTTTTTAGCCAAAAATAAAAAATAATAAAAAATAAATTTCCGATTTGAAACATACTATTTATTAGGCTATAAAAGGAACGCATATATATTGGGTTCATTTCTATCACAGCCTCTTTGTCTCTCAGTAGCTGTGCTTACTCTCTGTGCTCCACAGCATCTCTCCAGTTTTTGATTCCACCCAACCAGGTAATCTTAACCCATCTGCTATTAGATTTAGGGGGTTTCTATCGCAAGGTTGGGTTGTCAATTTCCTCTCTTTTTCTTTCTCTCTGGTTTCACTGTTACTGATTTGATGCTTTTTTTTTTTTTTTTCAATTTCTTTTTCTAATTATATTGGATGGATGGATGGTGTAATTGTATTCTTTGAAAAGTTTTTCTTTGTGGGTTTGTTGTTGAAATTTGTGGATGGTGATTTGGTGTAGTAATATGCATTTTGTAGATCTGTTTGTTGCTTTATACTGTGGACTGTGTACGATCGAGACGTTTGTCTTGCCTTGATTTGAAATTTTGTTGCTTTTTTCTTTTTGGGATTTTTAAGGAAATGCCGTTTGTGTGGATCTGTTTGTTTTATATATATATATATATATATATATAAATATTGTTCTCCTCTAATTCTCTTTTTCAATGTGTGTAAATAGACAGATAATTTGAACTTGAAAATTGATGGTGAAAATTTTGAAAAATTGGATAATGTGTAGAAGAATTATCAGGGTTCTGTTCTTCTTTCAAACAATTTGTTAACAGCGAAAATGAGGTGCGTCTTCAATGTGTTAAAGAGCGGAGACGTGCTTTTCTTGTTGCGGTTCCTGCATTTTATCCGCTGTAGTTGTTAATATTCGCTATTTATTAACCACACAGAAACTCTTTAATCGAAAAGTGATTATAGACTAGGGGATTTCTTCTGTTGAGTTTGGCTTTTGCAGTTAAGCTCCTCTATGGCATATGAATTATTGGGTTGCTAGCACTATACGATATAGATACTGATAGGAAGGACGGGGGAAAGAAGAAAGAAATAGACTTTGATAGAATTGGTTACAATGTCTATGATGTAGTTGCTATACCGATGCCCTTAAACCTCTAAAAATTACTAAAAAGTGAAGATTCTTTTTATATTTACAATGTAGTTATTAAAAAACTGCCCTAATCATGGTTAAAAATGAAAGATCTAGACTTTAATGTAAGTTAGTTCGGGTGTCCATGTTGTAGTTGCTACCCAGATGCGGTTAAGATTTGTAAATGGTAAAAATTTCTCTTTAGATTTACAACGAAGCTACTGAAAGAATTAGACTTTGATGGAAATTAGTTCCGGTGTCCATTGTTTGGTTGCTACTCTAATGCCCACTATTAGTTAAAAGTAAACATTCGTTTTAGATTTAAAACCAAGCTATTAAGAACTACCCTAATCATGACGGGAAATGGAAACTGTTTAGAGTGTGAAATAACTCTCAAAGATCAAAACAAAGTTAATAATTTGGCCTACCAAAAATTATCTAGACCTCACACTTGATGGTGACTCCTATTTTATAATTGAGGCAGAGGCAGGTACATGCATATGGAATAATACCAAGGCAGTCCAATTAGGTGCGGTAAAATCTACGAACCAAATTGATGGTTTGCAGCTTCTTCAGACTATCAGTCTAATTATTGTATGTGCTTTAATTTTCTCGAATAAATTGGCTCCTTTTAGCAAGGAAGTACGGTAGTTACAAAGTTCTTGTGGTAATGCTTCTTGAATGATATATAACTAATAGTATTAGGTTTGAGCCATCCTTCAGCAAACAGTAGTATGACATATAACTAATAGTATTATATTTTCTTTTCTTTAAAATCCATTCTGGATTCCAACTGCTATTTTGTTTTCCCATCTCTTGTAACACAGGGTTCAGAGATACTAATCTCAGAAGAAAAAGGAGATCATGGGTCGTGGAGTTAGCAGTGGTGGGGGCCAAAGTTCATTGGGCTATCTTTTTGGAAGTGGAGAGGCTCCAAAACCAGCCACAAACAATGCTGCTCAAGATGCTTCAAAGCCTGCCATGAATAATGCTGCTCCAAGTGAAGGGCAGGGTGCAAACAATGGGTCGGCTTCCAAACCTGTGGCAACTGCTCAATCAGTAGATGTGAGCAAGGTTCCTGCTGGCATCCATAGCACTTCTACAAACAACTACTTGCGAGCTGATGGGCAGAACGCTGGCAACTTCATCACTGTATTATTTTGCCCCTTATGGTTACCCATCTTTTTAGTGCATTGGCTGTGTATTAAGTTACCTGAAATGATTTTTAAACATCATACTAATGATAAAAAGTATATGGTAAATAATTTGACTTTGATTTTATAGTACAATTTTTTTGCTCCTTTCATAACAATGATGGAGGGATATAGACAAATACTTACCCCCATAATCATACATTGTATAGAACAATCATTTACTGGTTTTTAACAGAAGGGAAAGAGCATTAAGAAAACAATTATATAATCATATTATAAGCGTTAAAGCTATCTATATTTGTTCTGCAGTGTCCGAATCATGTTATTATTGTTTTAATGAGATTAGATTTGGAATTAAGAGCTCTGAATCCAAGCCAGAGTAGTTTGATTTTTCTGAGTGTACATTATCTGTATTCTAAGCATTATTTGAGAAAAATTGATCTCTTAAAGTCTGGGTTGCAGGCAGCAGTATGCAGTAGACTAGACTAATTATGCTCTTTCTCTTCCATGCACCTTATCTCCACCCACCTCTAATTTTGTTTATTTATTTTGAAGATAATGCTTTGTTAGATGCCCATATTATGATATTCATACATATTGATTGTTTTTTTTTTTTTTTTTTGGTCTCACTTTTTACCCTGGTTGCAGGATCGACCATCGACCAAGGTTCATGCCGTCCCTGGTGGTGGATCATCTCTGGGTTACCTCTTTGGTGATGATGGAAAAGGTGGTGGGTCTCGTGGCAAATGAGAAATTCCCTTGTTGTCTTGCTAATCAACGTATTGTTCGCTGATTTTTTTGTGGAACCTTTTTGTTTTGGATGTGGCATTGCTTTCACCCTTTATATGAACAATGGATATTATCTTGGACGACCTTGTGATGTAATATGTAGGCGTGGTGGTTGCGTTTATTCAATCAAAGAGAGTACTCCATTTTAGATTGCATAAAAGCATCTATTATAGAGAGCTCTTTATTGTGGACAAAATTAAAAGATTTCCTTGTGCATACCAGTTCACAATTTGTTTAGTATGCTAATGCTTGACAACAGTATATTCTCTGGTCACTGCCAATACAAATTTTACTTTCTTCTTCTTCCATTATGCTATCATTGCGGATAATTTGGCGGTTGTTTGCCTTGTTGGATAGGGTGTGTTACGTAGGGGAAAGAGATAAAATTCGACTAAAAGGAGTGGAGAACTACAAGAAAAGCTGAGATAATAGAGAAAGGGGTAGGAGTGGAAGAGTAGGGAAGTTTTAGAAAGGAAAACCCTCTGAAGAAAAAAACACCTTATTTAACAATTCATAATTTTGTTAATCCATCCATGAGGTTCCGAGGGATCCCTGTTCATAATAAAGCAAGTTACGGATTTTAGGAAACTAAATATGATAAAGAAATCGAAATAAACATGAAATTTAAGTCAAAATCCCGATTAAACACTAATATTTGTCTTTTTGAGACAAAAACCCTAATAGATCAAGATATATCTTATTTGTATTTTAATACTATTCTTTCATGATGATGATGCTTATTAGCATCATTTTTTGAGTGTTGGTGTAGCATTTAAGCAAGTTGCTTTAGCTATGATAAAATGGATACAAATTGAAGCTTATTCATCTCCAAATTTGATGACAAATGCAAATTTATATTTTACTGTGAGAGACTTTCTAGGCTTGGAATCCAAATAATGGGATGAAAAAATATGCTAGTAAGATGAAAATGTGCATATGGATTTGAGGTATTAGATTAAAGCAACTTCATTACTTGGTTCCGGTTTCGCATTAGGAGTGGGAACGGATTATCAAAATTCCAAGGCTCCCTATGATATGTTCATTATTTTTCTCCATACCGCCATGAAACGCATTTCCAAAGCTCATTCTCAGGGATGTTCTTTTTGAGTCATAAAATACAGAATGAAAGCAGTTGCTCTTACTAATTTATCACATTTTCTTTGAAAGCTGAATTCCAATGTCCAAATGCTTTTTTTCCCCATAACAATGAAAAGGGTTTTAAGCCTATTTAACTATGGAATTATAAATTTGTCTTAGAAAATGTATTTTGCTATTTTCAGAGTTGCATGTTTCACTGCGAAAATGTATTCAAACAAATTTTAGCCGATAAAATGTACTGAGAAGTTTACTACAGTAATCTCAATTTTGAAACAGCATTTCTCCACCCAAACGGCAACACAGGTATGTTGTGCTAGAGATCAGGTTTGTTTAGGAGGAGCAGGAGCAGGGATTATCCCCCATTTTCTCCTCACATCCTCCAAATCCTCGTGAAAGTGCTGTTCATAATATACACACATAAGATCAGTGCTTTGCATACCAGCCCGTATGGCCCAAGGGAAGTAGTGCTGAAAGAACAACTTCCTTTGCTTCTCATTGAATCTTGCTGAACCTCCTATCACAGACATCAGGCACATAGGAAGGTACATTTGCTCAAACTCTATTACCTTGAGAGCTGACTCACCAAGCAAATTTGTGGGAAGATCAAAAAGGGTGTGCCAGAAATCATGCACCTCACGAGCTCGCATAGCCACATAAGCTAGCTCATCCGTCTCCATAAACCGCACTGGTGGTCGATCATCCGGGGAAAAGTTCCTTGACCCCATGAATTTTGCATAGGCAGCACCAAATGTGTTTGCTGGTAGGTCCCATGCATGCCCTACTTTTGCAGAAATGACTCGAGGTTGCTCCGATAGAATAGCCTTCCAAGCAGAGAAAGAAAATCTCAGTTTGTATGCCCCAGTACTAAAATAAATTTTATATAGCAAATCTTTCAACAATCCGTCATATTAGCAGTTCAATAGAGTTCCACGCAAAATCTTGAATTTTTTTTATTTTTGTTTTGAGGAATATACTAAATTGATCACAAAAAGAACTCCTAGATAACTAATTAATTTTTCCATTTCAAATATGTTTCTCTCCAATCCCATTAAAGCCAACATCAAGAGTTGTAGAAATCTTATGTTTCATCTAACCCAATCTAAGAACACAAAAAATAAAAACTCAGCAACATGAAATACAATATTCACAATTCTTATAAACGAGATACAAACAAATAAGTATAACTTGTAAACCATGGGAACAATTTGTTATACAAATAACTGAGATAATCTAGAACTGGTTACTCAATCAGTTTATTTACAACAATGAATAATCAACATAATCAAATTAATTGGTGTAAAGAAGAGAGTTTACCCTGCCTTCTGGGCTCCTTTTCATTCTCTCAAGAACTCTTTCAAAAGCAGGCTTCCCAGTGGTCTCACCTAAAGCTGCTATAAGATCTGCTCTTCGTGGGTCTAGCAACGCACCCACTGCTGAACCAACAGCAATAGCTGCCTGCTGCCATCTATTAAGCCTGACTCGAGCGCCCTCTATCATTGAAAAACTATCCTCCTTAGCTATCAAAGAACCAACTCAAACAAATTCAGCTTCCAATCCAGTCTCCAAAAACATAAGTATTGATTCAAAGAAAGAAACCCAGAAACAAAACCACAAGTGCTTGCAAACATTGAACTATTTGAAGCATTTTGACAAGCAGTTTCCAATCAAAAAACTGAAAACTTTATGGAAATCAGCATTCAACAAATAATTAAAAAATATTAATAATTGTTGGTAATTGTTCAAACAAGGAAGCACCCATTTCATTGATCATCAAAATGATATTTTTACTCAAATTTTTTTAACATTAAGAACAGAACAATCAGCCAAAAAGCAGAAGAACAAATTGGTATTTGTGAGTGCTAACTTTATGATCCCATTTGGTTACTGCAAATTTGTCAAATAAATAATAATTAGAAAAATTAAAATTAAACGTCGAAAATCGACTCAGAATTTTGTTTGCTTTTTTCTTCAAATTCAAACAAACTTTCAAAAAGGATTCGCATACCTTAGTGTTGAAAAGTAGGCAAGAAGCTAGAAACGAGAACAGAGAAAAAAAAGAGAGAGCGATAGCATGGACGGGCACAAAACGTGGAAGGAAGGAAGGAATCAAAGCAGCCCATTCCAGCCCAAGAAGATATAGACTTGGCCCAATAATAGAGGAAGTAAAACCCATAAAACATATAAGGGCCCCAACATAAAAGCTTGTATACCTTAAACGAAAAAAAAAAATAAAAATTATTTTAAAAATAATATAAATCTTTTTTTTTAAGGAAAAATTTCATTGACCCTTCAAGGTTTAATAAAACATCATTCATCTCCCTAAAGTTATTTAATTCATCATTCACCTCCTTAGATATTAACATATGTTAACAAATTTTATATTTTAATTTATTTAAATTATAAAAGTCTATTTTATCCTTAAATAAATTAAAATTAATATTAATTTAATATTTTGTCATTTTACCATTGTGTTACAATCTTTTCACCAATATGTGGCACAAATTATGATATATATATATATATAAATATATATATTACCTTATTTATGTACGTACATATATTAAAAAAAAATTATTGTACCAATTTTGAAAATTTTAATATTTATATTTATTTTATTAATTATGAACATGAAATGAAATCACATATAAAATACTTACTAAAAAAAAATTCAAAGATTAAATCATTAATTAAATATTTCATCTATTGTTACATTCAAAATGTGAAATATATGCATTTAGATATAATCATCTCTTACAATCATAGGTTCAAATCTTTCATTCGATAAAGACCATATAAGAAAGAGTCATAATCCAAACATTTGCACTGTAACAAAAAGAGATCCTTCCATGTATGCCAACACAACTATAACCATCATAGTTGAATTAAAGCGTAGTCTCTATACTTGTGATCAAAAATTACAAAAGGTCAAATATGTTAAAAAAAAGCTCAAATATGAAAATTCAAAGTATCATTTCCTAAAATAAAATTTTACATTATGGATATTACGGTACTTTATTATGTCTACAAAATTTTATCACATTTTTTTCATAACATATATATATATATATATATATATATATATATATATATATATATATATATATATATATATCATTTTTTTTAAGTGTCTACAATCCTAAAGCAAAACAAAATGCATTTAATATGTAGAAAGAAAGAATAGAAGAAAAAAAAAAAATACCAGAACTAACAAAATTTCGAGCAAAGACAATACAATCAAATGGAAGAAACTATAAACCAAGAAAGAAAAAAAACCTCAAAAATTTCTCCTTCAACAATATGTTCCAAATAGTCCATCTTTGAAAGAATTTGAAAAACTCAAATTCCTTCAATAAAAGGTTTTCATTAAATACTAATTTAAGAGCCCTAAAATAAATCCTTTAAAATCCCCATATATATTCAAAATAAAAAAACCATAAAATGGGAAGCAAAAAATGTAGACAAACCTGAAATCTGTATGGATTTCTTAAGATTTCTGCTAAAGGTTTTGAGCCCGCTCATCAACTGTTTCTCTTCTTCATCGTGGAAGCCACAATGACGGATTTGTTTGGGTTGATAAAATTTTATTTTTCTTTTTCTTTTTGCTATCTAGAAAGTTGTCATACATTGAGAAGGGTGCAAACGTGCAAATCAAGGTAACTTACGTCGTTCTTTTTCAAAATCACTTTTTACTCTTTTTTTTATTTATAAAATATAAATGAATTGACCAAATTAACCCTTTGTCCGTTATATTTAACAGAAATAAATAACGGCTGAGGTGTTTAATGATAAATCTGAAACCTGAGGGGGTTTAATGATTTTTTAGGAAACCTGAGGGGGTCTAATGATTTTTTCCCTTTTTTTTTTATGGAATAATATTTATAACACTTCTTTTTCTGATGTGCTTTTACAATTTCCTTCCAAGCTGGACCCAGTCTATAATACAAAAGTGCAAGTTCATAGGCCCAAACCTGAATACAAACTTTCGGTTTTAGTCCAATTTGAAAACTTGTGAGACTAAAATTTTCTGCGACTTGGCAAGTTATATGTAGGTGGTAAAGTCCCGACATCAATAGGCTATACCAAGAATAGACTCTTTAAATAATTGTGTCGAGACAACTATGGTTGTCCCTCTGGGGACATCCGATAAAATTGGAACGATAAAGAGAATGTTAACATGGTTTCTACATAAAGATAACACGCATAAATCGAGAAATGGTCTAAATTTTTTTTTTTTTTTCTCCTTGATTTTGCCCTAAGGTCCCAACTCTTTCCTTTGATTTTATGAATTTCTTTTAATAGTCCATACTTTGCTAATATTATTGGTCACCTTAAATAATTGATTTTTGTTTTTGGAACTTAACTTTAAATATACTAAATTTTTATTACCAAAAACAAAAAACAACATTTTATTTTTTCGCAAATGGAGAAAATTATGGAGGTATGGATCTACTAGGTTTCAAAATATACAAGATGGCTTACACAGCCACTTGCATTTAAATTGAAATATTATTATTTGTTAATGTTTAAGAAATTTAAATTTTTTTTAAAAAAAATTTGGATTGTAATTTTAAATAATATATAGAGATTTGCATCCTCTACATCTTCATAAGAATGCAAAATCTCCAGTGAGTACAAATATGTAATGCCACACATTTAAAAGAGTATGAACCATTAGATTTTTCACTATTGTCAAATAAAAGTATGATAATTATTAATTTGCAAAACTTTAAGAAGAAAAAAATTAGATGTGCTTAAAAAGTTTACTTATTTATGTTTCATTTATTCCATGTCATTAAGTCATGGCATAGATCCTTTTTTAAAATTGAAAATATTTAAAGATAATCAAAATTATAAAATGATAATATGAATAATTTTAAACTTTTCTTAAACAAAAGAAGCTAACCAAAAAAATTTTCAAATAATTTTTTTTTATGGTATTTTATCCTAATTAACTAAATTTTAATAAGATTTACATTATATTTTGCTTTTCAAATGTTTTAGTGGTTATTTTGATGATATTCTAAATATTGTTTTAGTTTATGTTATTTCATGTAATCCTTTTTTAGGCTTAAAACATAAAAGAAAATTAGATGGGTTATTCGAGTATACTGAAATTTATTTCTTTTAAAATAAAATAATTTAGCCAAATCCTAACAATTAAATATATTCATATGAAAAACTATTCTAGGGTGAAACCAATTTGATATTGGGGGTGTTTCCCATGGATTTTGAAATGCCAAAAGTGGCTTCTAGGATTAAAACGCTGCTTTCTAGAGTGTTGGGCCAATTTTGAAAAGAGCTTTCATTTATTAGAAGAGTTTTGGGACAAAATTGGCTCATGCTAGCTTCCTTTGGAACAGTTTCTGCAAAAATGCAATTTTTAAAATTCCAATTCTATTCGTTTTATTTGTATATGAAAAATTTAATATTCCAATATTATAGCAATTAAAGAGCTTATTGTTTATCAATTTTATTTTTATTTTTTCCTCTCCTTTTCATTTCTTTTATTTGTAAGTGGAGATTAACTAACCATTATACTTGAATTGGGCATTTCATTATATTAATTAGCTTCTAAGTAGGCACTAGACATGTTAAGTTTTGCATCTCACAAGCGAATACAAACCACTTTGACATTGAATCTGGCTGGCTAAGACGCATTCATAAGGAGCAGTTATGAACATCCATTACCTTCTCTCTCAATATATCTCTCCTATCCTCTTCAACTTGCTTCTTCGTCGTTGGTCCAGAAACAAACTATCACATTATTGATCTTCTCGAATTTAAGAATCCATAGAATTAGTGGTAGAGTTCTATGATCAATCACCATTTACAATTAGATGGTGCCCTTAAGTAGTCGAAATTTAGGTATGTTAGTCTTCTTGTAAAACTTGTCTAAGTAAAACATTTTGATGCTGCATTCTCTACTTATAAGGTTCATGTTCCTTACCTTTTATCATAATTTAACGACGATCGTCAGTCATGAATATCATAGTTATTGTTTATTGGGAATTAGGCATGTTAAATGATGCTTAGACTCGGGTTAAAAGGCTTTACAACGTTGAGTATCTCCTTTAAAAAACAATCACTGATAATTTTTTTAGATTGGTATTTGCTAGAGAGTCTTTTGAAAAAAAATATTGACTTTTTATCCACGGATGATTATGGAATGTTTTTGAGTTTCTCAACGTCCAATCTTCTGATTTATGGTTTGTACAATCAACTTCTAGTGGATAAAGGTATTGGTGTACTTAACAGAAACTATATAAATGGAAAGTATAGCAGTGAAAACTACATGATGATTATAGATTTTGCCACAAAGGTAGATGAGCCTAGGCTTTGGCATACTGCTCTAAAGCTATATGTGCTAGTATAAACAAAAATGATTTATTCACTCGCCTTGTAAGAGCTCACATTTCAATGAATCAACCACATGTGGCTTTGAAGTTTACCTTACTATGGTTTAAGATGGCTATCGACCAAATTTTTACACCTATAACAAACTTATACTAAGTTTTGTGTATGCAAAAATGTTCCTTAAGATTGAATTTGGCTGGCTAGGGCACATTCATAAGGTGCAGCTCTAATGGACATCCAATACCTTCTTTCTGATCCTTTTCGGCTTGCTTCTTTATCATTGCTTCAGAAACAACCAATGCACTATGGGTATTCTCGCATGGAAGAATTTTATTGTGTGTAAAAACCCTAACAAATGCACGATTAGTGGGAAAATAAGGTGTCATATCCAAGGGATTGATTTTATATTAATTTTTCATCAAACTTAATTACAATATGGATTCACAATTTTGGATGCGAGAAAACTAAAAACAAATTAAACCAAATTAACCAAGTAGGCCAAAATTTAACAAGATTTCAAAAAGTAAATTATTATGAAACCTAGAGCATAGAATACAGCACTAGTTATTTCAATTTAATTATTGATTGAAGCCACTTTATTAGCAATATTGATTTACTAAATCCTTTAAATTATCAAAGTGATTCCATGCTCTCTTGAGATTTTTCACATAAACTTAGATCAATTCATCCTGGATAGAAACCTAAATTCATGCAAGTATTATTAAGCAAAGATTAAGTATATATTAATCACCAGCAATATGAATATTTTCCAATCAAACATGCAACGTGTGAATTAATATAGAATTTGGCATGCAACCTAGTATTTGCAATTAAAATACATACATGTGAATTATTAAGATCTAAATATGTTTCCTCTCCCGAGTACAAACACAGCCAAACCATATATGATTTTCAAGCTTATTAAAGCATTCATAACATAATAATTCATAAATTAAAACTATGTTGCTAATTGAAATAGATTAAAAAATAACATTTAAGTATCCATAACTAGATTTTCATTTAAGCTTTAGACTAGAAATTTAGTTTCTAACAAACATGATTTCAACATCTATAATTATAAAATTAAAGATATAATTGAAAAGTAGAAAAGAAAGGGAAAGAAAAACTAGAGATTTAAGCCTTAGAATGTCGGAGCCGCCAACCTCTCTATCAAGTAGTCATCGATTTCTTCTTCTATTATTTCTAACTAGCTATAGACCCATGCGATGGAAAGCATTATAATTGTAACACATATTTTGATAATAAATTACGAAAAAGAATTATAACGAAATCAAATACAAAGCATTATATAAAATTAAAACTTTCAATTTAACATAATTAATTCAAATTTTGAAAAACTTTTTTGAAGACCATATTAGTGATTGATCAGTTGGTTTTCCATCTTTATCACAAATTAAATCTTTCATCATTTCCTCTATATTATTGACAAATTTGCTGCCTTGTCTTTCTTTTTGAAAAACTGTTACAAAATCGATCTTTTTTATTAGAAAATTTTTACCTTTAAAACCTTCTATAACGTAATTTGATGTTATAATTTTTATAAAATATAAAATAAATAAATAAATAATCATATCATATGTAACATCACTCATTGAGATTCTTGATCAACTTTGTGAATGAGTAAAAAATTCTTGACTTTGACAAATACCCTATGTTTGATGAAACAAAACAATTATTTAGTGCTCTTGTTTGAGATGGTGCATTTTCTACAGGTTATTAAAATATATTTACTATGAGCACATAAAAACTAAAATTGCAAATCATTATATGAAACATTTATATTTTTTGTATTTGTATAACATGGGCTTCCTGCAAAAAAACTTTACAAAAAAATTGTCTTTTTATAAATATATTAACCTAAATATTTTGGAACTTTTCCATTTTTCTACTATATTGCAATCTCACTTTTTCACTAATCATTTATGTAAGGTCCTAAATCCTAATAATAATAATGATGGACATTTAAAATACAGAATGATGGCCTAAACAGGAAATTAGAAGATTATAATATATATGTATATATATAATGGACATCTAAAATACAAAATGATTATAATATATATATATATATATATATATATATATATATATATATATGTATGTATATTTTTTTTTTAAAAAAATTCCAAATATAAAGGTTAAATCCATAAGGAAATAATGAAAAAAAAAAAACTAATCATAGTATGTACAATATGATCTATGATGGTTTTGAGATTTGATATATATTCTTTTCATTCTTGCTCTTTTCTTATATGATACATTTATTATAAATCTTTTTTGCAAAATAAGTTTAACTATTTTGACCAATGCTATTCCTAATTTGACCTTAGGATTAAAAAAAAAAAAAAAAGGTATATGAAATGACAATTTACCCTTGAATAATTATCAAAATATCCCAAAAAACCAAATAAAATATTTAATTAAATTTTTTAAATAAAGAGGTACTTCATCAAATGAAAGATGAGTGAGAGAGAGTGAAAGCTATAGTCCTTGAAGAGGGTATATAAGTGAAAAGATGAAAGCGATGGGTTCTTAATTTTTATGTGGACAGCTTAAACCCTACTCATATTATATGGGATTAAGAGCCAATCAATCTATCCTAGCCAACTAATGGCTTAACTTTTTTACATTTCTCTACGATCCTTTTTCTTGTGATTCCTTAGCCTCATATGTTGTAATTAAAAGTTTAAGAGAGTAAATTCCTACTAATGAGTGATAAATAAAAGGAAAAACTTTAAGTAGCTTTATTATTAATTTATTACTAACTCCAATTTAGTCATTTTTCATAATGTCATAGTAATTTTTCACTTTTTTTTTTTTTTTGGGTCAACCTTCTTTTTAAATAGTAGACTGTGTGTAGAAAACCAAAAGTACTTATTCCATTTCTCTTCTAACTTTTTGTTAACCAACAATCCCAATAAAGAAAAAAGTTTCTTCTTTTATTATATTGGTTTAAGAATGAGATTCGATTTCTCACTATTTTTTTTTTTTTTTGTTGGTCCTTTGCAACATTTTTTATTAAATGGCATTTTGTTTTAACGGGAAAAAGAAAAATCTATAGCATTAAAAATGGTATAGAACTATAAAGAATCAATTTTTTTTTTTTTTTTGCCCTTTTCCTTTTCGTTTCTATATTAAATTAAACCCAGCGGCAGAGCCAAGAATAAACATTTGGTGGGCAAAATTAAATTTTTGCAATAACATATTTTATATTCTAAACTTATTTATAATAATTTTTGGAAAAAATAATATAATAAAAACTACTTATATATTATATTAATGAATCAAAAATTTAAACATTTATGTACTATTTTTATCAAATACAAATTCATTAAAAATAAAATTGTCATTTCTTACCTCCAAATAAATATGTAACACGAAAGTACATAAAAAAATAAAAAAAATAATAAAAAAAAAAGACTAAAGTAATAGTTGTTGAATGCTAATTTAATTGCAAATTTCATGAGGCCCCAATGAAATTTAGTAAAATTGCAATTGTTAGTATTTTAACCACATCAAAAAAGTATGATAAAAAAAAAAGTAGAAAAATTGTTACCTTTCATTTTTTATATAAATTTTTGTAATCTAAAAATAAATGGTATCAGTTGGATAATATTTATTTTTTATAATTGATTACTAAAACAAATAATAGTAATAGTGAATAAGAAAACCCACCAAAAAAATAAAAGAATAAATATTTTAAAGAGTAGGAAAAAAATAAAAATTAGTCAATGAAGGAACAAACAAATAATTGGTAGATAAATTTTAAATTTTAACAAATATTCCCAAAACATATACAAATAACAAAAGGAAAGAAGGTAAAATCTTCCAACTCGATGCATAATTGAACAATAAATATAGTTATATCAGATTATAATTTCTAATTAGAAAGATTAGATAAAATAACAAAATGTTTTGATACTGCTAATTAAACTGAATTAAAAAGGGTTTGACATATTACTTTGATTAAATAATGATGGGATTAAGAGAAACGAGAATGAAACGGACTATAACTGAGGTATGCTTTAGTATCAATATTTTTGCATCAATGAATCAACTGCATGTGGCTTTAAAAATTTACCTTAATATCGTTCAAGATATTCATCAACTAGATTTTTACACCTACAACAAACTTTTACTAAGTTTTGTGTATGCAAAAAATGTTCCTTGATACAGTGTTTATCTACAACCAAATGGTAGATGATGGGATGCAACCGGTCGATATCGCTCGTAATATTGCCAATCTATCAAGCTTCGTGTTAATATTGGAACTTATATGGATGTAAAGAAAAATGGCCTTAAAAGAAGCTTGCTTTAATCATCACTGACTTCGGATAAACCTCACTCATGAAGACGAACCGCTCTGAGATTGAATCTGGCTGGCTAAAGGTGCATTCATAAGGTGCAACTCTGATGAACAGCCATTACGTTCGATCATCTCCTGTTTGCTTCTTCATTGTTAATCTACCAAAAACTGTCGCATTAGAAGTCTTTTTACATTGGAGAATCAATAAAATGGTGGATTTTTGTGATCATTTCCCCATTTACAGTTAGATGATGTGTTTAGGTTTTTCATTGTTTAGAAATGTAGGGATTTTCATTGTTTAGACGATATTGGACTTCTGACATTTTACATCCTAACCTTTAAAATTGGCAAATGTCTTCTTTGAGCTTTTAAAACTTGGCTTCCATCTCCCAAATCCTAACTTCCATCACAATGGGGTGCTAAATGCCATGTACAAGGCACGTGATATCAGTTTTCAGCTAATTTAAAGGGTAAAATGGTTTTACCAACTGTTATCCGTTTGGAATTATTGTAAAGTCCAATCCTATAAATATAGACACAACTTATCTATAGATAAATCACATAATAATTTTATTATTAAACCTTTAATGGAGCTCTCAAATTTTAAATTAATAATAACTTTTATCCATTTAATATTTTATTATTAATTTAGAGATTTTTCATAATTATATAATTTAGATAAAACTTACATTGTTATATGTATATATATATTTATATATTATATGATGCAAAATATGGTACCATCTATTTTATATAGGATGTTAGCACATATAAACATATTATAATTATATAATTTAAATAATTATAAAAATTGAATAATAAATGACCACAAAGTTCAACTTGATATTTTGGCTCATTTCTTTTCCATTTTTCAAATCTTGTAAGTTTATATGTTGTGGATCAAGTTAGAATTTATTTTATAGTGTTTTAGTTCCAAAAATAGAAAACCGTAGTTTATCCCTTATTGAACTCAAGTACCAAAAAGGTCACTAACAACCATAGAATACTCTGATCGCCATGAAATTTTAGACAAGTACATCATCACAACAGGAAGCTATCTTCTAAAGTTCGGCTCAATCGGACGGTAGTTGTGCCGCCCATGCACCCCACGAAGCCTAACAGTGATAACAACGCAGTTTTTCTTCAGATATTTTATATATATTTTTCCTAAAACCTAATTTTATTATAGAAATAAATAAAAATAAGAGAAAAATAAATAAATAAATCAAGGAGTAATCTTACAATTAGCCTCCTTGTTATAAGCGAAGTTTAAAATGTATAATAGTTTGACTAACATGGTTTATGGCCTGATTAAATTAGAGTTTACTTCAAAGTTCAAAACGAAGGCTCACAACGATCAATAGTCGCTACATTTTATGTAGTTATGATTTGTCACTAATTATTTCTTCTTTATATAACAATCAATGTCTTCATCAAAAATGTATTTATATAATAACCAATATGATAAGTTCATTAATTAAAGTGTTCTTGGATTTTTTAACATGTTAAAATTCTGTATGGTGTATAATAACTTATAAACAAATGCAAAAATAATGTCAATATATTTTTTTAAAATTAAATTTTGAATATGTGACTTTAAAATTACCTACCAATTCCAAAAAGAAAAAAAAAAGGATAAATTTCTTTTAGTTTTGTCATAATTGTACTTAAAAGTTCACACTTTTAGAAAATCATCATCTATTTACCTTTAGTTTTCTATATTTATCAAAACAAATCTATCTATTAGTTTTTAATAGTTAAAAATTAAATAAAAGTTAAAAAAGAATATTTTTTGATTGAATAATATAATAAAATTATAATTTTGATATTTAATTATTATAATTAATTGGTAAAAATTGATACATACAAAATTAGTGATATTTTTTAAAAAAATATAAAATTTAAATATAGTTAGTGCAAAATTAAAAATCCAAATCAAAATTTTCCGAACAATGAAGCTGTGCATTAATTTTTGTGATGATTACATAACATGCATGCTTGATGCAGAAGCAGAATAATAATTGTAACTTTGCCAGCTCAAGGCTAGTCGATTTTGAACATCATTGTTTCAGAAAAATCCCTGCTATTAAGAAGAAATACATGTATGGATCGATTAATGTACTAGGCTAGCTTGTACTGTTCCTACTGCTATTGCATGCCAAGCTACGATTGCTTGCGTACCTTTACAAGAATTTCTAATTTTGGTACGATTACGATTGCAGTCTACAAAAACAAAAGCAAGCAATTTATTGTTCACTACCTTTACACACTTTGCCAAATTATTGTTCTTTCTTGTCAGACAAAAAAATGGTTGTCATTTCTTTTTTTAATCTACACGAGAATTTGCTCTTTTTTTTTTTTTTTTTTGGGTAATAATTTGCTTATGTTTAATACAACAAAGCTTATGTCTGTTTTAGCGTACAACTTAATTTTTTTTTAAATTTTTTATGGTGGAATAGTGTACAATATATCTATGTGCTAACAGTATGTTATATGTTGGTAAGGAATTTTGATTTTGATTAAAACCCTAGAAGTTCAAATCCCATCATTATTTAGATCAAAGATTCAGTAATACATATGGAATTAAAAGCATAAATATATGGAACTGTCCGACTGATGCAGGTGGGTCTACCGTTGGGAGTTGTAGAGATATGCACTCTACCCTTCCAACTTTTTTTGTTTAGCAAAAAAAATAGTACAACATGATCAAATGATCATGACATTTTTATTTTTTTAATGTTAAACTAAGCTCTCTAGGATTTTTTTTTTCTTCTTTTTTTTTTTTTTTTAATGTAGTATAGTTGAGTATGTTTTAATAAATAAATAGGATATCTCATTGTAGTTTGAAAGGCATCAGTATAAAATTTTGTGCTATGTAAAGTTAGCAATATAGGATTAACTAAGACAATAAAATCAAAAATTAAACTTCAATTTTCAAATCCAAAATGTAAAAATTGGGTTGGATTTCTTTTGATTCAACTACCACTCTTGATGATATAGTTTAGAACATTACAATTTAGCCCACAAAGTTAATAATTCTACCTCACCTTGATTTCTTGAATCTACAATTTCATGGGAATTGGTGTGAATGATATATCAAGTAAGCCAATTTTATTTGACAATTTGACCTCTCTAATTTGAATTAGTTATAACTTACTTTTTTTTGTTTCAAAATTTACATACTAGTACCTTTTATTTTAGATCCTAATTTGGCTCAATTTGATTAGGTTAGATTTAAAATAGTTCAATCCAATTTAATATAGTTCTAGTTCTCAAATATTAAATGGGTACTATTTGAATTTCTATTTGCCTACAAATTTGATTAAATCAAAATTTTAATGTTTAAATTGCAAAATTTTAAATTTAAAGATCAAGAAAATGCAGTTTTGACATTTAAAGAAAATATTTAAATTGCTACTAACTTATAATAATAAAATCAAAATCAATAATTAGTTTTGTAACATTCATTTCAAGCAATACGAAATTGTTTTCACCCTTTTTTTAATAATAAATTTGCAAGCACCTGTAATATATAAAATTAAATTATATATAAAAAAAAATCTACTCCTATTAAGCTCGATATGATAAATTAAATTTTTTGACAAGGATTTCGCGATGTAGGTCGCAACATTTGTATTAACTGTAGAGCCAGCTGGATCCTTGCCAGCGATTTGTGGTCTGAACTTGGAAAGATAATTACTACTTGATTCCCATTGCAAATAATGAAAATGGCCGTTTCATTAATTACTGCAACAACAGATAATATATAATTCATGGCTCGTAGGCTGTCCTAAGTAGAAAATAAATGGCCGGTGTACTCTGAGTTAGCTGAAGATAATGTTTTATTTTTTTTGCTTTGAAAAAAAATACCTAGTAATATGATACACATAAGGTTCGTAGTTTTGTACATGTGATACACATAAGGTTGTAATTTTTTACTATATGATATTATGGTATGGATAATCTAAAATAATAACAAAATTTATCAAAATTAGAATCTCAATTTTTAAATTTATAGATATAAAAATTGAATGTATTTCTTCTACTAAACTAACATTCATAATGATAGTTGAAGATAATATTATAATATAATATTATAATCTAATGATGAAAAATATTAGAATATTTGTTAACGAAGCAGATAAATTTAAACCAAAAATAAAATGAAAAAGTGAAATATTTTGCTTCAAAAAAATTTTTTTTTTTTTTTTTCTCTTCTTGGGTAAAGATTTTGCTTCAAACTTTGGACAAACCAATTTCTTTCCCTACCACTTAGATCTCTCAAAACCTCTACTTAGGTGTCAGATGTGACACTTGTGATTGGAAAGGAGTGTCACAATTCATATTTAACAGTGAGATGTATATTTTTTTTTTTGTTTGAGATACTTATAGCGTTATATAAATGCGAGAGCCTTGAGGTAAGGAACTGATTATATATAGGGGAAAAAAAATTGCCGACTTTTTAACAAGTTTCCTCTTTATTCCACAAATGGAGTACAAGTTATTTTCATTTTTTTTCCTTAGTTGCCATGACAAAGATCCCAAGTATCACAAGTGATGACAACCCATATTTAGTTGGATCACATATTAATAATATTTTCAACAGAAGATACAACATAAGTGAGAGGTAAGAATTATTGGCCATAAAAAATAAAGTGATGGGTAAGAAAGGAATGGATGATGAAAGACCATAAATCCAATTTAGTTTATTATAATACATACAAACTTTTATTAAAAGAAGAAGAAGAAAAGTTCACAAAAACTATTGCAGAAGGTTTATGTATGAAAAATGTCTTTTGTCACTGAGCTATATATGTTAACATGCCAATTTAATCATATACCATTATAATTAGTTTTAAAATATAAAAGATTAATTTAATGAACCAATCTATTATTATCATATCCATGGCAAAACTAGAAGGGTAGTTAGGAGTGGTTGCATCATAACAATCTAAAATTTTATTTTCTTTTTTGTCAACATTATAATTGAGGAGGGGGATTTTAGTTTCTTTATTATTATTATTATTATTATTTTTTATAAAATGAAAAAGAGGTCTTTCGGTGGCATAATACACCATAGGTTAAAAGTTTTGCGTCACTTAATAAAATGACTTGGGACTTTTCAACAGAATAACAAATCATGCCAAAATTTAAATTAACAATTTTCAAACCTATACCTATAATTTTACTAAACTAAAGTTTTTTTTGTTTTTTTTTTGGTTTTTCCTATCCCTGCATGCCATTTTAGACATGGATAGTGACACTCGTCAACCGAACTACGTCATTTCATTTTAATACTAAAGTTTAAACAATATATTTTTAATAATTTTATCGATGACAATCTAAAATGTTTGCCTTAATAAATTAATTAATATTAAACAAAGCATATAGTTTTAATGATAAAATATTTCTATTTATACATATAAAAATATAAATTTAAATCATAAAAAAAATTTTAAATAGTTTATAAATTAAATAATTTGTTAAAAAAATTAAATAATAATAAAACCGTTATCAAATAAACGACTACTCGAAACGCATGTTTTATTTTTATGATTATTTCAATTTTTTTTTTTTCCCCTTCTGGCATCCTAATTCAATTAAAATTTCTATCTTACTAGTGTCGGTAATCATCAGCATACTGTGACAGATAACAAATAGTTTGTTATAAAAAAAAATAGTTTGTTAGCTTTGGATTAGGGAGAAAAAATAATAATAAATAAATAAATTCATGGGGGACAAAATGGTAAAGGGATTTGTTTGAGGATGGTTTTCTATCCCCCAATCCAAAGTCGCCAGATGGCCTTTGCAGGTAAGGAAAAGGTACTTGGCGCGTGAAGAGAGGGAAACCAAGAAAGGAAGAGTGGTATAGCGAAGTAGGGGAGCAGAGCTCTTTTGACAGACAGGCCTAAACGAAATAAAGGGTCGAAGGGCGAGTCGTTTGATCCTGACAAATCGGGCGGCGCCGCGATGAAAGCCTTAATTTCTTATTTTCTTCTGCAACTGTACCCACCGTACTACCTCTGCTCCCTGTCAGAATATCTGATTTTCTCCTCCTAATCCTGTTGACCCATCCCCATACGCTTTGCTTTTCCATCACTCTCTCTCTCTCTCTCTCTATATATATATATATATGTTTTGGGGGTCCACAATGGGACCCATTGTTCTTTTTGATCATTAACCACCACTAGATGTTCGCAACAACAAGAGATATACAATTCATATTCGATACCCCAATTATGAGCTTCATGTATCCGAAAATGCTAATGATATATTAATTTGACCGTTATATGGTAATGATTTTGAAATGTTTAAAAACATATATTTTACAGTTTCTATTTTATTTTTGTTAACGAGGAAATCATTCCGTTAATTTTGTTATTGTACGAGAAACACTTAATGCTTGATTTCTTCTAAATTATATTTTTATTATAGAATAAATGCATGTTTTCTGCATATTTCTTTCCCAATTAACTAATCCTTTGTTATACAATATAGATAAATGAGTCTTGTCCTTTTTTTAAAAAAAAAAAAAAAACAAAATTGCTATGAACAAAAAAAGAAAAACATAACAAATATAATATAATAAAATATCAACCACATTATTCGTCTAGCATTGTTAAAATCCTCTAAAAATAACTTTTTAACCCCGAAGTTATCCATCAAGTAACAAAGTAAATTTCAAACTCGTAGACCGAAAATATTGGAAAAGCTATATACATTGACCCAAAAAAACAAGTTGAAGCTTGCACGCTTAATGAGCCAGTTGGATTGCATGTTCTAGGTACCCAAGTGAAAAAGCAATTAGTAAAACTGTAAAAATCAAGGCCTGTATATTGGTTGATGATCAGATAGCTTTCCCAACAAATATTAGAAGTACAGTCCCAGTTTACAATCATTAATAAGAGTCCACCCTTCTGGTTTAGCACATTGTAAAACCCAAACAACAGCAAGAGTTTTAATCATTAATTTCCAATGAAGAAGCATAACAAACTCTTGATCATAAATCCACCACCTTAGAATATGAATCCCTTGCAGCAACAACAATGCAACAAGAATTTTCAGAAAAATAAGCATCAAAGTTATGCTTAATTTTGAAGCAACAACAAGAGTTTTGTTTTCCAACTCTAATTGTATTAAATTTTTATAAATTCATAATTGATGATTATCGCTCAAATCTATATTAATATGTCAATTATTAATTTATTATATCTAAATCACCTTTACTAGCGAAGTTTGCATAATGGGGCTGTTACTTGGATGGAGGATGAACTTTTTTTTTTTGAGTTTTGCTCTAGTGATCACTGTGAGTATCAGTTGTCATCTAACCCAACAAAAAAAAAAAAAGAAGAAAATAAAGGATTATCCTCATTTTTTTTATTTTTTATTTCTTCATATTTGCTCTATTATTCTTGTTGATTTTGTATCCAATATGAAAACAACTTTCACCATGAATAAGTTTCAGATTTGGTTTCACGGATTTGATTGGTATAATTTTTTATATTGAATATTGTTTTTCATGCTTACATGAAAGATGAAATAAAATATTAAAGCGAAACAAAGAAATTGTATAGGAGAAATAAAAGATAAATCAAATTTTTATTAGGTTAAATGACAAGTGACATTTTAATACATAAGATGCTCAGTATAGTAAAGCTCCATACTTTTGAAAGCAAAAAAAAAAAAAAAAAAAAGCTCCATACTTTTGTTAAAATATCTATTTTTGGTTGATACTTTAATAAATTATACATATTTTTTTAGTGGCAGAGATTATGGATACATAAAGGGTCCATATCTTAAAATAGTATGTTGTTTGAAGTAAATAAAAAAAGGAGTTTTAACTTTTTTGTTAACAAAAAGGCGTTAAACTTTTATTTAAATGTTGGACAATATATTCATAAGTCCTGCCATGGTAATGTTTTAAGAATTATTCCTTGTTTCTAATGCTTCTGTTCATCGTTTTCAATCGAATCCTTGTCAGCATTTATAAAAAAAAAAAAAAAAAAAATCGAATCCTTGTCAGAATAATTGCACATCATTTCTTCTGTTTTTTTCTCTAAACGCCTTTTTGATTGTTTTATTTTAATTATTATATATATATATATATATATATATTTTAACTTGAAGCAGAAGTAACCTGAACCACCTTTTTCAGACGGTCAAGTTGCTTTAAGAATGTCACAGAAAAGAAAAAACAGAGGAAAAAAGAAATATGAATCAGAATCTTTAAAAAGAAAAAAAAATAATAATAATAATAATAAAAAACCCGAAAGAGAATCCAACCCATTAATAGCAAGTACCCACGTGAACCCTCAAAACCAGTTGACTACGGTCCACAACATAATTTAACCAATCAAAAGAATTAAACGGCTAAGATTATCTTATAATGTGGGCCCCAAACTCCATCAATTGCCTTTCAATCCACGCGTCGTTAAATCAAAGCTTTATCACATATAGTATGATGCCCATAAAGACTTTTCGTATATATAGCACAGTTTTTAGGGTGGGGGGTCCTCCGAATCGTAATCGGTCGGATTGGACAGCTACCATTCCGTAATTGATTAGCCTTTATTTTTTTCCCCCCTCCAAAAAAAAAAAAAAAAAAAAAAAAAACTACGGTTAAATTTTTTTTTTCTAACCGTAGTTAAATCTTTCAAAAAGAGAAACAAAATCTTTTTTTTTAATCTTTTAACAGTTTTTTATATTTATACCCCTAAATTTTGCATCAAATTGTACTTTATCAATTTTGCATTTTCCGCTTGTTTACCTCTGAATTTTGCAGAAATGTCCATATATACGCTCCTATACTTTGTAAAAATTTTGCATCTTTGTTTAAGATATAGGAGGACTATGAATCATCCTTTCCACAAAGGAAAATCTTTACCTCCTAATCAAGGGGATAGCAAGTTACAAATTTTGGTTCGAGCTTTTGTACTATTTTTTTTTGGTATTGCATCAAAATCTAAATCACAAGTAAATTTTTTAATAGTTTGAAAGATATTGATAATAAGTACAAAGTTTTAACAGTAAATTGCAAATTGGCCAATAATTTAGGATATAGGTACCAAAAAAACCCTTTTTTTTTAATATCTTTAAGAGTTAAATACTTTATTATCTGAATGATTATATCTTTTCTACATTACTATTTAAATTTTAAAACGTGTTGCATTACTTCTTTAGTAATTTTTTTTTTCACTTCACTCTGATTATTGCCATTTTTATAGATAAATTTATAATATTAATCATATATAAATAATATAATTTTATTGAAAATTTTTATATTTTACTTCATTTTTAACTAATATTTATGATTTTTCTACTAAATTTATTTAAAAAAGTAAAATATTGGACTCAAATGATAAAAAATAATAATAATGATAATATTATTTAAATGGTAAAGTCACATTTTTAAAGTTTCACACGTTAAAAATGTAAAAGGTGTGTGATTAGAGTCGTTAAAATGTATTTAACTTTTTAGAAAAAAATTTAATATTCGGTTTACTATTATTATTATTTGTTTATTTATTTTTATCGCCCACCAACTTCTATTTAACTACCCCTCCCACGCACTTTGTCACTTGTCCTTTACCAGCACATCTGTCTCACACTCTTACTCACTCTCTCTGATAATTTCTCACTTCCACCTGAAAACCGTTTTAGGGCGCGAAGATGTCGCCGGAATACAACCTTCTCTGTATTCCGAGAATGGTTCTCCAATCTTCCATTCTCAGTTTCGAAGCTCTTCTTTTCCTTTCCCTCTTCGTCGCTGTGTTCGGGTTTTGGCTAGCTCCTGGTGGGCTCGCATGGGCTATTTCAAAAGCTCGAACTCGCATGGCGATTCCTGGACCACATGGTTTCCCTCTGATTGGACTGCTCGGAGTTTTCACGGCTTTGAATCCTCATAGACTCCTCGCGAAGCTTGCGAAGAGCTTCGACGCTTTGCCTCTCATGGCTTTCTCCGTGGGTTTCACTCGCTTCGTCATCGCAAGCTCTCCGGAGACTGCGAAAGAGATTTTGAACTGTTCGGCTTTCGCCGATAGACCCGTTAAGGAATCGGCGTACGAGCTACTGTTCCACCGAGCCATGGGTTTTGCACCGTACGGAGAGTACTGGAGGAATCTGAGGAGGATCTCGGCCACTCATTTGTTCAGCCCCAAAAGAATCGCCGGATTTGAAACGTTCAGACGCGAAATTGGGATTAAAATGGTGGAGGAAATTAGGGCTTTGATGCATGAGAGACACGAAGTGGAAATCAAGAAAGTGCTTCGTTCTGGGTCTTTGAACAATGTGATGATGACGGTGTTTGGTCGATGCTATGAACGGTTCGATGGTGGTGGTGATGGGTTCGAGCTCGAGAATTTGGTGAGCGAAGGTTACGAGCTTCTTGGGATATTCAACTGGAGCGACCATTTTCCGATTCTGGGTAGGTTGGATTTGCAAGGGGTGAGGAAAAGATGCAGAAATCTGGTACCCAAAGTGAACGCTTTCGTCGGAAAAATCATCGAAGAACACAGAATGAAGAGGATCGAGAAAAACCACCAATCTGCTGAAGAAAATGTTGGAGATTTCGTCGATGTTTTGCTTGATTTAGAGGAAGATGACAAACTCACTGACTCTGATATGATAGCGGTTCTTTGGGTAATTTATATATAGTTTTTTCTGTCTTGTTTTAGTCCCTGTTTGTTTCTTATTCATTATTGCTTTCTTTCTGTTGGTGTTAATGTCCCTGTTTGTTTTTTATTATTTTCTAGGAAATGATTTTCCGAGGAACTGACACGGTGGCGATTCTGCTGGAGTGGATATTAGCAAGGATGGTTTTACACCCAGATATCCAAACCAAAGCCCAAGGTGAAATCGACCAAGTAGTAGGCCGTTTTAGGCAAGTTTCAGACTCTGATATCCAAAACCTACCTTATCTCCAAGCCATTATCAAAGAATCTCTGAGGATGCATCCACCAGGACCTTTGCTCTCGTGGGCTCGTCTTGCTATCCATGATGTTCATGTGGGGAGTGATTTTATACCAGCTGGGACCACTGCAATGGTTAACATGTGGGCAATCACTCACAATGAGAAGATTTGGTCAGAGGCTGAGAAGTTTAAACCTGAGCGTTTCATGGAAGAAGAGGATGTGAGCATTATGGGTTCTGATTTGAGGTTAGCTCCATTTGGATCTGGAAGGAGGGTTTGTCCTGGAAAAGCACTGGGTTTGGCAACCGTTCAGCTCTGGTTAGCTCAGTTGCTTCAGAATTTCAAATGGATTGCTACCAAAAATGGTGGTGTGGATTTGTCTGAATGCTTGAAGCTTTCTTTGGAGATGAAAAGTCCATTGGTTTGCAGGCCTGTTCCTAGGATTAATGTCTGAAACTTTTTTCCAAGAAAAAAAAAAAAAAGGGGGCATTTTTGTTAAAAGGATGTGCCTTTTTCTCTCTTTTATTGGCTGGTGGATTTTGGGTTTTTGTCTCGTTTTTTAGCTTTATTAAAATATCGTGAACGTAGTTTTGGTGGGAAGTTTTGGCTGGTCTCTGGCTAGAAAATTTGGATCTAATGGATGGGATTTTAGGTTTCTTAAGTTTTAACAAAAAGCAGCAGAAAGTAGCTAGCTAGTTTGATCATGGATTGTGAGCTCCTTCTGTAAGATATTGGTGTTTGTGTTTAATCTAGGTTTGGTTGGTTTGCATGAATTTTCTTTATGCATTGTATACAACTTAGAACTTATATAAATTAAGTGGAATATAGATAGTTTATATATCTTTTTCTTTTCATTTTCCTTTTTTTTTCTTTTTTTTTTTTCTTTTTTTGTGATTCAAAACCTTTAGCTACTGATATATGTATACATATATATAGTCTGAAGTATATTCGCTAAAATAAAACCGAAACCACAAGTAAAATTTTGGAAAATGAGTTGGCTTTCTCAAAACAAAGTTAGATCTCTTCTAATGCATGCATTATTGAAAAATATTTACATTCTGCCAAAATAAATCCTTCATGAGCCGCTGTCTCGTGGTTTAACAAGAAATATGTCTAGTCTATTTTAGTAAAACATGTCTGCTAATAAAAGAAGAAATTAACAATTGGTTTCGTAATTATTACCCAAAAAAAAAAAAAATTGGTTTTCTAAGTCATTACAGTCCACAATTTTTCTTTCTTTTGTACGAGAGATGTTTAATTTCCATTTGCAAGTAATTTAACTTGCAGTCCAACAATATATAATGTATAAATTACCCAAAAATATATATATATATATATATATATATATATATATAATGTATATATCATATAATATCAATACTATAGTATTACATCGTGTGGTCAATGGTCACAATACAAGTACAGGTTTTACAGTTCACGCCATCAAAGCCCTGCATAAAGGAGGATTGTATAAAAACGCCGCGCAACAACACTTTTTGTGTTTTTCCTGGGCTAAGAGATAGGATTTGAATTTATATCTTTCTTTTTTGAGAAAATGACATTTTACCACTTAAAGTGTATATATGTTTCAAAACGAATTTTGATGTTTTTATTATTTTGTCGCTATCGATGATCCAGAAGGGATCTAGCTTTGAGTATACAAGTTGAACAAATTTCCTATGTTATGATCAGGAGTTAAATTAATACATATATTTTGAAATAGTATATATATATATATATATAATATATATACATGAAATACTATATATATATATATATAATATATACAAATGGATGCCGTTGTTTGCTTACCATCCAAACATGGAGTTCTTACTCCTTTTAGATGGACAACGTATCACTAATTAGAATTATATATCTATATATATATATATATATATATTTGGTAATAATGAATTAATGAATTAGAATTATATGATTTAGAAGGGAGTATCATTTTTCTAGAGTTGTAAACTATTTCATTTGCATGGTAGCCTTACCAAAGCTGCCATTCAAATGCTTTTCTTTCAATACATTTACTTTACGCAAACCATTTTTTTTTTTTTTTGGGTGTACGTATATATATATATATATATATATATTTGCTATATAAAGATATACTTGTGAATGCATTTTCACATTCAAGGAATATGCTAGATTTTTTATTTTATTTATTCATTTATTTATTATTTTTGTAATGAAAAAAGGGAATATGCTAGAAATGAAAACCCATTTTTGTTTGTCCACGTAGCCTCCTTTATGGTAAAACGACCTAGCTAGATAGGTGTATCTTAGATGATATACTATAGTGGGACGTCCATATTTACAAATGCTTCCTCAGTCTACCTTTATTCTTTTTTTGTGCTTGTGCTTTCTTTGTCTAATTGCATGCCAATTTAAAGGGACCTACAGCACAACAAATCTCTTTAAAAGGCTTGATTCCCAAATGCTGCTTTTGAATCATGACATGAATGGAGAAAAACAAAAGGAAAGGTATGTTATGGTTCGTTTGAGATGCTAAACTACATTCTACCAAATTTAAAATAGCATAGTTTAACATCTCAAACAAAATTTTTAAAATTTATTTGGATTATCATATTTGGATTGCATCAAAATTATAAAATTCAATTGTATTAGATATAGTACTGAATTTGATAGGATAGTCGACTACTATCTTTTGTTTGAAGCATTATAAAAGTCGGAATGAATTGAATAAATGTATTTTTTTGGTAAAAAATAATGTAATATAAATTTAATATTAAAAACTAAAAACATTTGAAAAAATAAGTATGGACTTATTATAGCAAAAAAAAAATAATAATAATAAAAATAGTATGGACTTAGCCAAATTCCTGCAGCCTTTTTGATTAGTTTCCAGCAAGCAAACGCTATTTAATAGGGTCAACTCGGTCAACAAAAGCCAACCCTAGACTTCTATCAACTTAAGTCAAACGCAGCTCAACACCTACTAATGTCGGTCCAATGATATTAGCTCAATCGTAACCAATCATTTCCAACAGAATTAATTAGTTGAAATTGGCTAAGAGAATAGGACATAGGTCTAAGTATTCATTGTCCAGCTAATAAAAATAATAATAGCACCAAACATGAGTTTGAACTAAATTCCAACCCAATCTAATTCCATAGTGTCGTGCTATTATTATTATTATTATTTTTTGTAATAACTAGTTTGACAAACTAAATATATATAAAAATAGAATATATATATATATATATAAATTTTATGGTGTCGATCGTCCGTATTATGTTATAATATACATGATAAAAAATATCCATAGACAAACTCTACATACATATATATTAGTTACCTTCTTTCTAATATTACACTATATGCCTAAAAACTCAATTCTTTAGATGTAATCTTAAAAATAAACCCAAACAAATTAAATTATCATATTAAAAACTTTAACATAATATCCTCTCGTTGAACTCATAAGAAACTTTATATATATATACATATATATGCATATGTAATATAAATAATATGGTAAGAAATTATGAAATGAAATTATAAAAGACAGTGTTTATATATAGATTTTTGTAATTTTATTATTATAGATGATTATGTTTAATAGTCTATTTTCATATGTTATTTATCATATTAAAACTGTATGTATATATATATATATATATATTCATGCAATTATGTAAACATAACAAATATATACATGCAATTAACCAAAGATAACACCGGTAAATAAATTATTTTAAAATCATAATTAGAAAACTTTATCTTAGTTGTGCTTTCTTCTCATAGGGATACAAACAAAGTAGCATATGAACTGACAAGATTTGGAATTTCTACCATCTTGGATTCCGCCTTTGATCCAATCTGATATTTGCCTTTATATTTTTTTAATTAAATTTTCGCATTATGCCTTAAAAAAAAAAAAAAAAAAAGAAAGAAGGAAATTTTGTCATCAGACTACTTGCTTGAAAAGCCAAACTTTAATATTTCTCTTTCCATACACGAAAATTAATTTATTTGCAAAAGTTTTTCTCTATTATTATTTTCATTGTCAAACAACCCACATGATATTTTGCTGGAAAAAAATATGTTCTTAAACTCTGATGAGATTTTTAGGTAGTGATTGGAAATTAATATTATTATTATTTTAAATATATTTTAGATGTTAAAGGGCTATCTCTTTAGAATCTGATCAACTGCACTTTACAGTACAAGCCTTCAAATGATTGAAGAATAAGAACCCAAACCCTAGAATGTGGATTGGTCACATACCTCTCTCACTTCTTTTTACATGTTGATTCAAATATTCTTTCTTTGACGAGAATATATAATCTTGAAGAGGGCTTGTGTTTGTAAAGCAACTTTTTCATTTCCTTTGTAAAGGAGAGATAGAATTGGTATATATTTGGATATCCATACCACTACTTTATTGTTCCAAACCATTGAATGCAATATGCTTTGCTTCAATATATATCTTCTATGTATAATTATAAACCCCTTGGCCTAAAGTGGTTTTCCATTCCCCTACTAGATTGCACAGTAATATTGCACTTATTATTCAGGCTTTGGTTGGAAGCCATTATTGGAAGTTTAAATTTAAAGTATTTTACAAAACCTTTTAAACACTTTCAAAATTTGTTTTTGAGTTTTTATTCCATTTTATTTTAAAAAACTGTTTTGAGCTTTAAAAGCCTTCTCATGCGATTGATTTTTTTTTTTTTTTTAAGGTAACTTATGCAATCTATATAGATATATGTATTGCAGTTCCAAGGTATTATTTTGCATTTTGCTTGAAAAATAAGCATTGAAAGTGGCAACATGAGATATATTACAGCAACACACATCAATCACTTAGTTAACATGTTGATAAACCGTATTCTAAAACATGAAAAAAAATCATTGGCTTAAATATGTTTATCAAAATGTACTGTACAAAAAACAATCAAATATTTATCAGAATAACTCTTAATGTTCCTCGTTGTTTTTGTTTGTCATATGGAAAGAAGAAGGAGAAGAAAAATGAAATACTAAACCAGTCGGTTGTCTTGTCTCTTAAAAAGGTTTATAGGGTAGGTCATTCGTAGGAAAATTAAGATGACATAAAGTTATTTTCCTTTTTAGTCAAATTTTAGATTTTAACAATTGTACGTGCAACTGTTTAAAAACTTTTGAATTGAAAAGACGGAAAAAATATTCATAATATATAAGTTTAATTCTTTTTCCAAACATTAACTATTTGGTTGTAATTAAGAAAGGAATTTTTTTTTTTTTTTTTTTTTGATAAGTGAATGTAACAGGTTGCTGAATTTGTAAGCTATATATACATAGTAGATGGGAACAAAGCTCTATTGCAGAATTGCCAAAAATATAATATACAGGTGTGATTAGGCAGTGGACCCCTTGTTGAGTGACGGCTTATGCCGAAAGGTCCCAAGACTTTCCCCGACAAGTTTACATGCATGGAAAAAGAGAAAGTGAAGGATAGCTATATGGAATATGTTCATCATGATAAGAGAGATCAATCAAGCATCTATCTTAGCCTACATGCACACATTTACACTCACTCATTGTTTACATCATATATCAATACCAAATATCTTTTTTTTTTTTTTTTTTGGTGAATATATCAATATCAAATATCAATTCCATAGCAAGATCAACAATATATAATTCATCAACCACCGAGGGTGGTATCTTAGCCAAAAAGAACCCCTCAATCTTCATATCTATGAGTTTGAAAATTGAAATTCGAAGCTTGACAAACCCTGTTATTACCTTGGATAATCCCATGCTGCAATGCCACCTACACGATCAACAATTCCATGAGCTTGGGCTTCTGTTACTGACATAAAATTATCTCTTTCCATGTCTTTGGAAACAATCCATAAAGGTTTGCCTGTTTTTTGTACATAAACCCTTGTGATGGTTTCGGGCAGCTTCAGTAGTTCTTCCATTTTTAGGACAAATTCTCCCAATTGTGTCTCATAAAAAGCACTAGCAGGTTGATGCATCATTACCCTGATATTATCAGGAGGTATCTATTTTTCTAAATAAAAAAAAAACAATATATAACTCACCCAAAAAAAAGATCAACAATGTATAAAATTTATTCACCAAAAGAAACGATATATAAGATTTTTATTTCCCTTTTAATTTAGAGTTTTTATCTTTTTTAACTTTTTTGGAAAATAAAAAAATTTCAAGTTTTCTTCATGTACACCTTCTTTATATTAAAAATATATATATACTCTCCTTTTAGTTTCAAGTATTTTTCACAAATTCTCATTCTTTTAGTCAGATTTTTAAATCAAAGGGTCAATAATATTTTTTTTTCTTTTATAATAATAAAAAATACTTTCAATGTAAAATATTAAAGTAAAAGTATGTGGAAAGTTTATGTGATTTGCCCTTAAATTAACATCTAAAAATTAACTAATTTAAATATTATTTTCTCAAAAGGTGGCATTTTGTAGTTTATATTATTTTTTTGACAAATAAATTTATTTATAAAATAACTTCTAAAAAGATGAAATGAATATTTTATTTAATATTTTATTTAGGGTACTTCTTTATATCATCATTAAAAAGTAAACCACGTTAACCATATTTCAAAGTTTAACTCAAAGAGGAGAATGTAAGAAATAAATTAAATTGAAACAATGAGTGGAATACGTGTATATATATATATATATATAAAATTTTTGGTTTAAAAATCAAGAAACATATGAAAACAAACTTGTAACGATACAAGTTTATTTGATTTACCTTTTAATTATAATTAGGTGTTTAACGTTTAATTACATGTATGCGTTCTTGAGTATATTTTTTTTAATGTATTTATGCCAATTTCATTAGTTGGTTAAACTTTTATATACATAACATGTTTTGGAACTCTAAGATCATCCTAATATGAGATTTATAGTAATATAGTAAACAGTATGCACATTACGATATTAAAAACATATATAAAAAGGTGCACATTACGATATTAAAAACATATATAAAAAGGTGCATACTTTTCTAGCTAAATAATGATAACCCCCTTCTCTCTGACCTATAATATGGGGATCTATGCCATGCATCGAATTGGGTTAGGTTTCAGTAAGTTCCTTTTGGATTTGCATATGGCCAGCTACAATAAATTAAGAATTGAACATTCAACCTATATCAATTGGATCACTAATAATTTAGTTTGTTTGGTTTCAACATGTTTAGTTTTTAGATTTATATAAAACTTAACATAACAGTTTTGATAAAAAAAATAAATAAATTGATAAATCCAATCCTTATTCACCACTATGTCTATCAAGAGAAATGCGAATGCATTATGGATCTCATGTTCGATAAACTTAACTTTGATATAATCTTGATATATATACAATAATGATCTAGTGCATTTTATTATTGACTATTTAGAAATAATATTGATATATAATATATGACAATATTTATTTTTTATTTTTAACATTAAAAACCCTAGTAAGAAAAAATAAACCTTTTAATAGCAACTTAGTAAGAAAAAGTAACCCTTTAATAGCAACTTAGTAAGAAAATGTAAACTCTTTAATGACAATTTATTAAATTACCACATGTTTTGTAAACAATACTGGAATTTTAAATTTTTTTCTCATTTTCTTTTTTATCCCTATTTAATTTTATTCTACATTAATATCATACACTATAAATTGAGACAGATAGCCCACTAGGTTATTATTTTCTATATATAACAATATGGTATAATAGGTCAAAAGCTGCAAATATATATGGTCAAATATTGGTCAATCTGTTGAAATATATATATATATATATATATACTATAGGTTCTTTTAGGCATCGGATATGTTCCTTTTTTTTTTGGGGAACAATCATTGGATATGTTCTTGAAATAAATCGACACAAAAGATATGTTGTTTCTTTATGTAGGTTAAGTTGGTTCATATATATTCTAATATATGATACCAACTTAATCTACATAAAGAAACAACATATAGGATTTTGATATGTTTGAGGACTTTTCACCTTATGTTCACAAATCTATGCAAGGGAAGAGATTTTTCACTGTTTGTTCTATTTTAAAGAGCTGAGCTTTTAAAAATATATTTTAATTTATTTTTCATTTTAATTTTTTAAAATAAAAAATAGATTTGGCTCTTCAAATGTAAATTTACTCTTTATATTGTATATTATTCATTTTAATTTAATTTTGAACAAATTCCCATACTACTATCATATTTAAATTATTAATTTATATTGCTTCTATATATTGATACACCTTTTAATTATTAATAATTGAAAGAGAATTCAAATAAAAAAAAAAAGGAACTTAATGTAGCAATAAATGTTTATACAAAAAATAAAAAATAATGAGTATAATATGGAGAGAACATTGTTGGAGAACTTTTTAAAATCTATTCTTTATGTTTAAGCATCCTCTTTGTAATAAAAAACAAAATATTCTTTATTTTAAAGAGTCATTTTGGAAGTGTTCCAATATAATAAACATTAGATAAGTATTTATGTAGAAGAAAAGATCAAGTGTTCTTGAGACCATTAAGTCCTCTCTTATCAAACTTATCACATCTTCTGGATCCCATTATGGCCTTAATAGAAGTTTGTTAGAGGGGATTGGTAGTTTTAGGACATTTTTTTTTCCTATGTAAATTTGTTTGATATCATATATAGGGTTGTGATATGTTTGAGGACTTCCCACTTTGTTTCATAAAATTTAGTTATGTAACAAAAATTAATGGTTGTCATCTATCAAATTATATTAGCTTTTTAATATGAAATCATTAATTGACATGATCATGTTCAAACCTATGTTTATCATTTATAATTTCATACTTATACCTATTAATAACATATGTTCGAATTCACATTTCAATTTAATTTTTTGGTTTTTTTTTTTTTTTTGGTTCAGAATTTTGTTTGTATTTGCTATGAAAATCGATAAGAAAAAAAAAATATATATATATATATATTTAAAAAAATTATAATTTTCTTTTGGCTTTTAAACATATTCTTAAAGTTACAAAGGTTATTGGTCAAGTCAAAAGGATTAAAGAAGAAGAAAGGAAAAGGCAAGTCATGGCCTCTTATTGTATGAATATTCCTCAACAATCAAATTGTTTAAATTTGGTCATAAAGTAAACAGATTTTGAAAAATTAGAATATTTTATTTATTTATTTATTTTTTTGAAATAGAATATTTTAGTTTAAAAAAAAAAAAAAAAACAAAAAGCTTGAAAAAGTAGGGGGGGAAAAAAATCCGACTCAAAAAAAGAAAAAAAAAGAAAAAGGAAGTTTTTTGGACCCAAAATCCGATCCAAGGGACTCAAATACGAAATGGGCTTGGATCAATATTTAAAAATCTCATCATTATGGGTCGGATCCAAGGCCCAAAGAGCCCAAAAAAATTCATCGTCTCGTGCTTGACAGCTGGTTCCGACTTGGCAGTCAGTCTCACAGTCCCAGGCATGGCTTTGTTGTTGCTGCTGTTGTTCGACAAATAGTGACGACAACAGATAAAAAAAAATAATAATAAATAAAAAAACAAACTTTCTCACTCTTTTTTGCCACCAAAACATGGACCAAACGACGGCGTCTCGCCGGAGCCGACTTAAACCCGAGCTCTACTCCACCGTGGTTATCCACGACGACGACGACGACGACGGCGGTTCCGATCGAGAACAACGGCGACGGAAGCCCAAAGGTTCGGGTCAAGATGAAGACCTTTACGCGACAATGGTATACAAAGGCGATGGCAGAGACGACGAGGAAGAAGATGAGGACGAAGCCTCTCTTCCTCCTCTCCTTAAACGCCTTCCTAAAGACTTTGGCGGTGGAGCTCCGATGGACTTCTTCGACGACGACGATGGTGATGAGGAAGGGAATGATTTTGGGACAATGATTGTAAAAACTGGTCGGAATCGAAATCGAAGCCGGGATGGTTCGTCTTCTTCGTCGTCTTATGCGAGGAGGTCTCAATTCTCTGCGTTTTCGGATTCAAAACCTTTAAGTCCTAGAAAGAGAGCGGATTTGGAAGATGATGATGATGATGAAGACGATGATGGTGGTGATGGGTTCTCGACGTTTGTGGTGAGGCCGGGTGATAGGGGATTGTTGAGTGGGACGGTGAGGAGGGCTACTGGTCCTGAATCCACCATGGATAGGGCTGTAGCGAGCATGCAAGCGTCTGGGGAGTTGGGGTTTGGTGGGAGGCAGAAAAGGGGAAGTGGGTCGTCACAAGGGGAAGAGTTTCGCCAGCAAACCAAGATTTCGTGCAGCTCAATTCCAGACAGTGTTACTAAAGAAGATCCTACCATTAAGTACGAGTTGTTGAATGAGCTCGGTGGGTTTGTTTTCCCCTCAATTTCTCTGCAAATGTAGTTTAGCTAGACATTTTTTTTGCTTTTGGTTTGTGATTTTGCTGAAAATGATCTCTGGGTTGTTGGGTTATGGCAGGGAAAGGGTCTTATGGTGCGGTTTACAAAGCTAGGGATAAACTAACTTCGGAGTTGGTGGCTATCAAAGTCATATCATTGTCTGAAGGGGTGTGTTTTTTGTTGCCTTAGGTTTTCTCTCATGTGCATTTTCCTTTGGTACCAATTTGAAGTTGAATAGTTGGATTGAATTTATTTTTATGTCAATAGGAGGAGGGATATGAGGAAATTCGGGGAGAGATCGAGATGTTGCAGCAATGTAGTCATCCGAATGTAGTTCGGTACCTTGGAAGCTATCAAGGAGAAGAGTATCTTTGGGTAAGAAGGCAAGAATGGTTCTGGTTACTTGTCCATAGGAAAGAGATCTTCATTGGGTATTTTGTGTTTTGGGTGTTAAAAAGTTTGGGATATTTATATTTCCATGTTTTGGCAGATAGTGATGGAATACTGTGGAGGTGGAAGTGTTGCTGACCTGATGAATGTTACTGAGGAGCCTTTAGAGGAGTATCAAATAGCATATATATGTAGGGAAGCATTGAAGGTATGATCAAATTATAATTGGCATAAACTTTGATATAGTTGAGAAGCAATGGATATTTATGTTTTGCCTGCGAAATTCTATGAGTGACTATTTTCCATGGAAAATTATAGTTTAACCTGATGGTACCAGATTCCCATGTTATGCAAAGGGACGGATCCCTTGACTTTTCTGGTTGGATTTATCACAGTGAAATGTTCACAGAAGTGTGCGCATGAATGCCTTTCTCTGTTTTCCTTCTTAAGGCTTACATTTGTGTTTTGAATTGAGCTGACTTAATTGTTAAACGTTGATGTTGACAGATAGTTCATTCTAGTTGAACTTGACATCTTTTGTTTTCTTTCCTTCAAAGTACCTCTTTTATACCCTAATGTGTTGTAGACTTGAACCATTTTTTGTTTTCTAGGGCCTTGCATATCTGCACTCAATTTTCAAGGTTCATAGAGATATCAAAGGTGGAAATATTCTGTTAACTGAACAGGGGGATGTCAAGTTGGGTGGGTACACTCCATCAATTTTTCATGTAGCTGATAATTTATTTATTGAGTTTATTCTTTGAGGTGATATGAATTTTAATTCTTGCACAGCAGATGATGTCTCCAATATTGTAACTTGTAGCTCCTGTAAAGCTTGTTTCAAAACATTTAAGAATATAAATTATTCCTTTTATATATATTATCTATTTTTATATTGTTTGTTTATTTTTATTAATGCTTGTATGTAACAATTACATAATGTAGTATATATTCATTTTTCATTATGGTGTATATTTACTACGATTTTATATTTTTATGAAGTATTATTCATTGTATCTATTATAAGATATGTAACTTATAAGCTAGCCCCTTCGATCACATCTTTGTTCCAATGGAAGATTGAAGTTTTATTATTGTGGCGATCTTTTGGAAGCAATTGTTCACAGTGCTCAATTTAAAGATATTATAGAAGTCAATTTATGTTTCCACTTGACTTTTACTATGGAGAAACAGTTTTCAGTTGGAAAAAGAAAAAGCAATATTCTTATAATGGTAATTTTTCTCTCATGTTTTTTGGTTAGAAATATTGCTTGACAATTTGTGTATGTTTGTTGGCAATATCAACAGGTGATTTTGGAGTTGCAGCGCAGCTCACCAGGACCATGTCAAAACGCAATACGGTATGCTAATCAGTTAGTTTGCAAAAATTATATATGGTACCCAATAATGAAAGTTTGGCTTTATTTTGTGCTCGCTGGACTGGAACTTCTAGTTGATACTTGTTGTTTGCTCTCTTGGTGATGGAGGATAAGAATAGTATTCTTATTGTCCTGCATCACTGGGTAATTTGGTAATAAAAGATTAGATGACTCTGATCATTTCCTAGCAGGGTTTGATGCTAGAAAAGTAGTAGTGTCAATCCACATTCAGATACTTGCACTGCATGTTTCTTATAAAAATAAGGCATGCATAATTTCTGCATTGCATGTGCAGTTTATTGGAAAAGAAGAACATAAAAAAAAAAAAAAAAAAAAAAATTGAAAATTGAATTATTTGAGAGAATGAAGCATTAAGTTTATCGGTAGTGGAAGAATACTTAGAATTGATTGTCATAGGTTTGAGTGGACTTCTTTAGTCATTAAACCAAGAATTGTAGAGTACAAGTGGACCTCTGTTCAAATTCAGAAGCTGTTTATTCGCGAGGCAGAAATTTTTAAATTCAATCTCACTTCTGTTCTACGGTTTATGTGAAAATTGAAAAACCTGTGGAGAATCCATTGCCATAATTGTCTTCTAAGCTTCTCTTTAAGCAATTAATATCTTATTTTGGGTGAAAATTTTGAAGATGGCTAAAGAAAAAAAATTCATTGTACCCCACCCATGTAGTGGTAAGTAATTTGATCTTTGAATTCTGTTTCCTTTTGCATCATCTCTGCTGTTTGATGTCTGTATTGTTTTTTTGGAAATATTGATTGGCATGTTATGAGCATTTATTCAATTGCTAATATCCTTATTTATGTATGACCCTTTTTGCAACTGAAAGGAATTCATTTTATGTTACATGCAGTTTATTGGAACTCCACACTGGATGGCTCCCGAAGTAATTCAGGAAAGTCGCTATGATGGAAAGGTATTAACTTTATAAGTCTGTATGCATTTTATATTTATGTGACATCCTTATTATTCTAGGCTCCTATTCTCTTTGCACCTCTTAATCATTTAATTGATGAAATAGATGAGTACAAAGATGTGGAGTCTCTCTCATTCTTCTTTAAGTGCTTAAGATATTTTTATCATATGTTTGAAGTTCAAAAACTATTTCCCAGTTCCATGATGAGCTAATTTTCTTTTACAAGTTGTCATTTACTATCTATTTGTAAAATTGATGAATCATATGAATCTGTTTTGAAACTATGAAATAAAATGCATCCTGAAGGATTATTTTAGATCAGATCCTCCTTTGGAGATGGCAAGATGCCACGCATAATATATATTTATATGCTAAACTTTGTAATCATGTAATACAACATTTAAATAGATTTACTATTCCAAACTTTTACCTAAATACACAATCACCAAAACTATTTTTGTTTGAAACAAAAAACAAGGTTATTAGACTCCAGTGTAAAAAACAAGGTTATTAGACTCCAGTGTAGACTGAAATGTTAATTGAATCACTAACGTGTTTTATCTAATTATGATGTCATAGTAGAAAATCACTAATGTTCATAAATATATCAGTAATCACTTCCTTATTTGTTAAATTGACTATCTCGTGGTGATTGAATAAGAAAGAAAAGGCCTTTTTTTTTTTTCTTTCTTTTTTTTTTTTTTTTTTTCCTCTTTTGTGGAAAAGATCATGCTGATAATGATAATATAAAAAGCAAAGGGGTCCTTTGCTTACCAGAAAAAGAAAATGTGAAGGTCTTGGTTAGGGATGTTTCTGCTCAAATTTCTTTGGAGATGTTGCCTCTTTGAAATAGCTGTATGATGTATTCTTGGTCTCACTAGCTTCTTGTTATAACTTTGTATTTTAATCACTTTCTACAGGTGGATGTATGGGCTCTTGGTGTATCTGCAATTGAAATGGCTGAGGTAAAATCTAGTTGGTGTATAGGTTGTTTTTCAATTCCTTAACACTTAGGTTTCTAAAAGAAGTCCTTGGGAAAAAGTTTAAAGCCAGCTTTTATGGTTTTAACTGTAAGCTCTTGCCTGCTAGTTTTTTCTCATCTTTTATTGTTGAAACTGTCTACTAGTTCGTTTTACATACAAGAATACGTAACAGTTTTGGTGAAGAAAAATTGATTATATATTAACTGGCTTCATGTTGTTTCTTCTTTTGTACTTTATATTCTTTCATTGTTAGTAGTGACTCTGTAGTTTTTTTGTTTCTTATGTTTTTCAGGGACTTCCTCCTAGATCAGCTGTACATCCAATGAGGGTGAGTGCTAATGTTAATGCATTTAGACTTCCGTTTTTCTCTATCTATTCGTAAGTTAGCTTGATTGCATAATCACCATTTTCTTATAGTTGCATTTCCCCAGAAAATGATGGTTAGTACTTTTGATGTCAGGATCTTTTTGGTTTTTTATTTTTTTATTCTTCCCCCCCCCCCCCCCCCCCCCCATTTTATGTAGGTTTTTTTTGTTTGTTTTTGTTGTTGGGGGGGGGGGGGGGGGGGAGGCAATATAGCGTTGAAATCGAAGTTTTTTTGTCCTGGTATTATTGTTTTCTTTCAGTCCTGCCTTCATTTACCAAGACTTTTGCTCTGAGATGTAAATTACATAGTATATATTACTGTTAAGATAGGATGGTTGGATATCTGGTTCTCGTTTCCTGGCACTTCAGAAGAATGCCAAAGCTCATTTTTATGGTTTGGGAATTTCAGGTCTTTAGACAATAATGATGGATCCAAACCCTTTTCCTTTATTTGGTGGTTTGAGTATTTAGGTGTACTATTTTGCTGTGTGCTTTCTTCAGTTGGTATAATTACATTATAATTGAGGAAAATTTGGGCACAAAGTCTTGTATAGAACTGTTTTATGCAATGCCCTAATTATGCAGGAAAAATTAGGTACCATAGGTTTCTTTGTTTGTGGTTTCCTCACTGTGATAGAAACAATGCATAATAGTTCCACTTTAAATTAGCTTCTTCACAGTTTGGTTCTTACAGTTTAAAGATGAAGGACTAGATGAGTTTTTTGTTGTACTAGTTTGTGGATAGATCTGTATTTTTTATCGTACTGATTTATAGATAGATCTTTACGTTTATCATATGTTTTCTTCTGATTTTTGCGGATGAAGGACTAGATAAGTTTTTTGTTGTACTACTTTATGGATAGATCTGTATTTTTTATCTTACTGATTTATGTATAGATCTGTACATTTATCATATGTTTTTCTTCTGATAAACAATAAGACTATCATGTTTATCGTATGTTTTCCTTCTGATAAACAAACAAGACTGACATCTGATAAACAACAAGACTATCATAGCAGATGCTTATCGATGGCTTGCTTTGTGGTTTTGCCCTTTAGCATCTGCTGGTTAAGTGATGGGGTTGAGGTAGAGATTAGGTTCAGTTCTTTAACTCATAGAAAAAGTAAATGTCTTTAACCTGTAACATATTAGATAGCATGGAAATTATTTCGATGGTGGGCACATGAAAATGTTTATGTTTTATTTTTGGTCCTTCCACATTAGTGGCTTTGGTTTCAGTATTCAAATTGGCAGGAATAAATTTTTCTCCTTCATACATATATATATATATATTAAACGTGATAGTTTTGTTACATTTGGTTCTTCAGAAAGTCTAAATTCTGAAAATGTTTGAAAGCTTTTGCATCATCCATCGTTCTAGCATTTGTTTATCCCCTCCCTTTGTTTAAATGTCAGTTTCTATAATGACTTATTTTTCCTTCTCCATTTGTTTTGTCAATTATTATTTAATGATGGCATAGGTAACTTATTTATTGTTAATGATAGGTTTTGTTCATGATATCCATCGAGCCAGCTCCGATGCTTGAGGATAAAGAAAAATGGTTTGTTTGTTATTCTTTTATTTGCAATTTTTCAAGCAATTCCCAACAATAATAACTTGCAATTAGCTGTTTTCAATGTTTAGACTTTTAAAAACCCAAAAGGCTGTTATAATCTCATTCCCCCTAAAATAAACATATAAATGTTTGTGCATTGTGTTATCTTGGAATCAAGAGGGAACCTTAATAATTCTTAAATGCCGAAGAGGATTGTCCATGCATAGGAATACAATCAACATTGCAAATATATAGTGAAAAGAGAATGTTTGAAAATGATACAAACATTATGAGGAATAACTAGTTGTCTGATTAGAAAATTAAGATCTTTGAATGTATTCATGTTTACTTGGATGTGTTACTATTTATTTATTTTCTCAGTTGCATAAACTGACCTGACCTTGTATCATATACTGTTTTTTCTTGATGGAATTGTTGGTCTTTTAGCACTTTTTCCCTAAATGGTATTGAATTACCATGAAGGGTGTGGTTATGGCACTCTATTATGTGTGTTATGCATTGTAATAGTTGATCTGCTTTGGGTTTTGGCTGGAAGAAAGACTTAACCCAAATCAAGTTGGATAGTCTTGAAATGTTTATGTAAGCAGAGTTAGTAAGGTTGTACTACAGAAGTTGTAAAAACCAAGTTTTAATAGTAGGAAGTGTTGTTGACATTTAAGCAACAAACCTTTTTTTATAGTTAGGATATTCGACTATCGTTATTGCTCTGGCTGAAACAATGTAAGTGCAAATGAATTTATTTTCTGTTGTTAACTCTTAGAAGTCCAAGTTTCTATTTTGATGGTGGTTTCAACCTGTTTTTGATATACATATACTCAATTTATTTTTGAGAGCTCAAATTAGAAAGAAGATCCTAGATTGTCGTTGAATTTAAATTGAGTTGTCTCCTTTTGCAGGTCTCTTGTGTTTCATGATTTTGTAGCAAAGTGTCTAACAAAAGAGCCTCGCTTACGCCCTACTGCATCTGAGATGTTAAAGGTATGTCCAGCATATTTCTCATGTTCTATTTGAAAATGGTTATTATATGGAACTTATGTTTTATAAGTTATGTTTTGCCACAGATCTTATTTCATTAATAAAACCAATAAAATTCAGGCAGTGTAACCCTGTTAGATGGAGGAGTATATGAGGGAGATACCTACTGTGATAAGGTTGATAAATAAGCAAAGGGTGCAAAGCATAAAGATTATTGAATCAGGGAAACCCATAAAATAATTATATGTAACGTTGACTAAAACTCCCATTAAAGAGAAACTGCTTTTTGGTACAGAAGAGCACAACTATTTAGCTATCCCAACTTGAGCTTGCAAGTGAAGAGCTCCACAACCTCAAAAGACCTACTATTTTCATCCCTCTGAAACTGCTGCATCAAGCGCAAAGTAATTGCTTCTCAGGAAACAAAAGACAAAGTGACTACTCAATCAATAAAATCCCTATATCTAGAATGATCTGTCCAACAAACCAACAACTTGCATTGTCACGTCTAAATAACCCAAGGAAGACAAAAAAGAAGAAAAGGGGATTGTCAAAAACCAGAGCTCTAGTTACCTTGTTTCTTATTGACCATGTTGCTGTCGTGTTTGTTCATTTACACCTAAAGGGATCTTTTCCACCAAACCTGGGAACTCTAGATTGCCTTGACTATTCAATTTGAAGCCCCAACAATTATTTCTTGCTGTAAGAATTTCTACTTCGTAACTAGTTTGTATAATATTGTTATCTGTGGAAATGCTCTATCTTTAGGTGGAGAGATAGACCGTGGGTTCTGGTGCAACACATTCATTTTGAGTAGCTTGTATAAGTTTACAATCGTGCATCCGTTTTTGTTTGGATGGAATTGGAACCTCCAACCTCAAAATTTTTTGTGGAAGTGTCCTACCCTATAACTTGGATAGAATGTTTTAGAAGCTCAGTCACTCCCTTTACCTTTTGAAATGCAAGAGCTTGTCAATAAGATTTATGTTATGTCCATTACTGATCATAGTTGCTTTAAAAGATTAACTTGAGATAGGGTGCCAGTTTAAAAAGATGTTGGAGCTTCTACCATCATCATATCATCATCATCATTATTATTATTTTCGGTAGTGCAAAATTTTGAATTTAGTGTAACTTGAATCTACTTTCCCTGTATTACACAGCACAAATTCATTGAAAAATGTAAAATTGGATCCTCTGCAATGTTGCCGAAGATTGAAAAGGCCAAGCTTATTAGGGCCTCGATTGCTTTGGAAGCACAAAATCATGATCCTGCTGTAGCAGAAGATAATGTATGAATATTATTCTTCACTCTCTTTCTTCTCCATTGTAAATTTAATTCTTATTAAACTGGTTGTGATATGAAACAGACTCTGGTTGCTCCTAAAGTGAATGAGGATTATGGAGATACTGTTCCAGCGAGGCCTCCTGACGCTGGGCTTCAGGTGGCAAATGAAGTTAAGACATCTAGCACCATGGATAGCATGGAACTGGCAGGGGATGGTATGATGTCTTGCTTGCATGTTACTTCTGTTATCTGACTTACATGTTCAGAGAAACAGATAATGTATACATTAATTACCTTGCAACTTCTGCCCAACGTGAATCTAATATTGTCAAAATTTATTGAGAAACTAATGGGTCTTATTCAGTAGGATAATCATGGTAATCTATGCAGCATTTATTTAGATACTAGTATATTGAGAGGATAGATATTAAAATATAATGTTTAAAAGCGAGGGGGAGGGCTTGTTTGGTGGGTAGTTCTTGAATACGTGAAATGATTAAACAAACTAATAGCTGGGGGGAGGCACAAGGCAGTATTAGGAATATACAGAAGCTGTTTTGATTTTAATTTTTTGCCTGAAAATTAAGGAATAAATGATTATTTATTGATTTTTTTAATAATAATAAAAAAAAAAGATATCTACCGCTCTGGAGGAGGAAAAGAATGGATATATTTGGTTCTTATGAGCGCATGGTTTTCTAATAGATGTGAGATACAGGTAATTTTGGCACTTTCATAGTTCATGGTGGAGGCGAGATGGATGAGGCAGCCACTGACACACAATTCTCCAATGTTAAAGAGTCTTCGCCTGCTCCTGGACATGTTAGAAAGCCTTCCATTAGTTTTATGGAAGGTAAATCAGCTGATAAAAGGTATTTCTTTTACTATTTTCTATGATGCTCTCTATCTCTAAATACTTCTCTTGCTGTATATTTTGGATTTCATTAAAGTGCTATACGCTGTTTTCTAGATTATCTTTTTGATATAACATGTATATATATATATATATATATATATTTCTTTTGTGGAAAAGAGTATTCTTTGGTGCACATGGTTCAGTCTGTGATTATGTAGCATGAGCTTACTTTTGTTTGAGTTGTTTCTCAGTTGTTTTCTCTACACCCTTTAAAAGTTTTATTTGCATAGTAATTTATTGCTTATATTCTTATCTTATTAAAGAAGCATGTTTAAGTAGTATTGCTGATAATGCTCGAGTGTATATAAATGAATGGGATATTCTGTCAGGTTGGAAAATTTAAGTACTATTGCTGAAAACAACAATGTTGTTGGAGAAGCACATCTTAGACAGACTGTACGGGCACCTTCTCCACTTCTAGTTGGTGCTGAACAGAACCTGAAGACAAAAAGCACAATTCAGGTTGGAAGAGGCAGTAGTACACTGAGGAGTGAAACGATTGGCCGAAAAGCCTTCGCAGTTCAAGATAAGGTGAACTTTTTCTTTTCTGAATTTCATACATAAACTGAAGCATTGGTAATTTTTTTAATTTTTTTAAAAAATTTTTATCTGTTACAATTTTCTTTAGAAGTATCTAAGAAAGAATTTTGAGTGTCTAGTTTAATATGCATGATTTGTTTAAATGGAGAATGTATTGTCTTTTTATTTGGAAGTTAAGTTCATAAAATGGTTTAAAATCTTCAATTTTTTCATGGAAGTTCAGTTATCTGATTGTTAAATTTAATTCCTGAGGATGTAAAAATTTTATTGGAGTCAAATGTAGATTTCTTATCTTCAGTTCTTCAGTGGCATACAAGTCTATTTTTTGTCAAGTTTTTTTGCTTGATGTGTCTGTGAAGTAGTTACATTCTAACTTTTGTTTGGCCTTTCTCTATACACGCTTCTTTCCTCCATGACTATAAACTATCCTTGTAACTGTAAATGCAACTTAGGTTTTGATAATATTGTAGTTATTATCATTGCAGCTTTGGTCTATATATGCTGCTGGAAATACAGTTCCCATTCCATTTTTGAGGGCAACGGATATATCTCCCATCGCACTCTTATCTGACAATGTAATTGGAGGAATGCAGCAAGATAATGATAGAACTGTAGCTGTGGAAGCACTTCAGGAGCTTTTTACTGGTGATGGCCAGTCCAAGAAGGGTAGAAGAGGGCAAAATGAGGTTACCTCCCTCCCCCTCTATCCGTGTGATTGCTTATGTGTTTTTTTTATTCCAAATATGCTTTGTTAATTTGATTTGCTGCTGCAGATGCCCCTTCCTCCAAGCGTTTACCAACGGCTCACTTCTAGTTCTACACTACTGAATCTGACTCGAGCCCTAGCTTACCACAAAGTGTATGTTAAAAGATTTGTCTGATTCATTCTCGTCTCATTAGATGTTACCATTAGGAAGTGACTTGTACCTGATATGTTGCTGTGCATTTCTGCTTGTGCCATGTTGCAATATGATGATTGTGGTGGATTGCTTAGCATAAACTATATACAGATTCAAAACAAAACAACCCCCCCCACCACCCCCCCCCCCCAACAAAACAAAAAAATGAAATAATTAAAAGTCATGCTATGCATATTATGTTCTCTCGTTGCTCAGTGCCTGCTGATGTTGCATGTCATTTGCCTCATCTTTCATCTGTTTCATAGGTGCTATGAAGATATGCCTCTGCTGGAATTACAAGCAGCTCAAGAACAGCAAACCATTCAAAATCTCTGTGATACAATACGAACCATTCTTCGATTCTAAAGATAAGATGCTATGATGCAAAATTGTAATTTTTGTTTCTTCCATTAGATTATGTAATTATATTTTGCTTATTTTTACCATATGGGATTTTTTTTTTTTAGGGTGGAACAAAAAAATAAAAATAAAATGCAGGGCGGCAATGTGGTATTTAATGTAGGGATACACCGTTCAATGTATATTCTTTTGTCAGATTTAGTTAATTTTTGTTTTGATTAATATGTGAATAATAATAGCTTTTCAAATATTTTGCCTAACAACAGTTGATGGAAAAATAATTCCAAAAAAAAAAAAAAAAAAAAAAACAGTTGATGGAAAAATAATGTCTCATTATCCTTTTTCTCTGCTTGCATTATAAGGTCTGGCTGAGTGAAATTTTATCAGGTTTTGTAATTTTTTTGATTTGTCTCAAATTTCATGCTTCCTTTGCTTTTTGCTATTCAAGCCTCTTTGAGTTTGAAGGGGTTAAAAATTTTGAGCTTCACTTGGATTTTGTTTAGTCATAGGGTGAAGAATTTGAATTGGTGATCATTGTCTGAATGATTAGTTTTGCCACTGGTTGGATTTTGTTTGGCTAATTTGTGTTTTATGGGAATCAGGTCTCATTGGAATTAGCTGAAAAAGGAAAAAAAAAAAAAAAAAAACAAGCTTGAACTCTCTTACCATAGGGAGCTGAAAAGATGAGTTTCTTATTATTTTATTTACTTTTTCATTATCATTAAATAAATAAGGAGACTCCTAAAAAATATTAATTGCAAGCATTTGAAGGAAATGTAGGGTTCAATCATGTAATACATGGGCAATAAAAAAAGCAAAGAAAAGAAAAGAAAAGAAAAGAAAATGTGGATTCTGAAAATTAGATAGAGAAATTGGACAGGTGAATAAACATACTTCTCGGTGTCAGAAATATTTTAATAAAAATTTAGGTTAACAGTAATTTTTCATGAATTACATTGTTGTTTTGCATGTCTCAAATTTCAAACGTAGGATCAGTCACATCTATTATGAAGAAAAATTGAAAAAACAAAAGCAAGTTTTTTAAAGCAAATACATTTTAGCCTTGACTCTTTGCTCTTCAGACTTAATATCGTTGTGTGCGGTTTTCTTCTTCTTCTTCTTTTTTTTTTTTTTTTTTTAAGGGTTTAAAAAAGAGATCATTTTATTATTATTTATTATTTTACAACAAAATTTATATAATTCTATTCAGAATTTTTATTTATTTATTCATTTATTTTTGTGGGGGTGGGGGTGATGGTTTTTGTGGGGGTGGGGGTGATGGAGTGATTTAGTAGAAAAATGCATTATTGAACTAAACCTGAAACTTAAAAAAAAAGAAAAAAAAAAGCGGGGTGTTAAAAATTGAAGAGTAGCACAGCCTCTGTGGCTCCGCGGGCATATTCACGAAGCGACTGGGAGGAAGAAGAAAATGAGGAAGAAGACGATAGTCGACAACCTTGTTCGACTCCGCAGTTTGTCTTCTTCATCTTTCTCACGCCGCTTTTGCTTACCATCTCTTCCACCTCTTCATTTTCACCGCTCTTCTCCTTCTTCTTCTTCTTCTTCTTCTTCTTCTGGTTGTCCAAGTTTTTGTTTTAAACCCTCTTCGTTTTGTCCATGTTCCTCTTCTGCTACCCTTCGGTTTCTTAGCACCGATTTCTCTGACCATAAACAACAAGATCACACTTTTCAAGGTTTACTTCCACTTTGCTTTTATTTGTGTGTTTTATGATTTTGTATATTAATTCTGTTTCTTCATTTTATATTGTGATTTTGTTTGTCAGGAATACACTTTATTTTCTTTTTCACTTGGGTTTTTAATTTTATGTGCACCAATGCTCAAGAAGCTATTTTTCTTAGCACCCAAATTGCATTATATGTTGCTTTAAAAGTTTGCTGGAAAATAGAGTGATGCTCTTTTGTTCTTTCACTTGTTAGGGAAAGAGATGTTTTGGGATTTTTTTTTCTTGATGCTTCCATTCTCCATATAATGTCAGTTTTTTATTTTTTTATTTTATTTTTATTTTTATTTTTTTCCTCTGTACCCCATGATTAGCATTATAGGTATCCTTTGAGCTAACTTTTTGAGACCTTGTTAATGGCATAAGTTTACTCTTTTATTGTTGCTTTGTAGTGTTGTATATTTCTTCTTTTATATGTCCTTTGCTTTCTTTTTCTTTTCCCATCAAAAGTTCTAACTTAGAAAATTAGGATTTAGGAAAACGCATATTAAGTACACAATAAACTAAAAATAAAAATAAAGACATTATTTTACTTTATTGGTTCCAAGTACTGTTTTCTTAGAATTGCTTCTTTTTTTTTTTTCAAAAAGAAAAAAAAAAAAAATTAGTATTCCTTGAACGCGGTAAGGCTTAACCGTTAGACATGCAAATGGATATCGTGTTCTTATGTGATTAATTAGCTGTGGTATGATTGTCTTTGCTCATTCATGATATGTATACAGATGAAGTGAGTGAAGATGGAGAGACCACGGACGGGTGGGAAGAGGAGGATGTGACTGAGCCTGAGGTACAACATCCAGCTTAAACATTCTGGTTGCTGAATCTTAATTTTTGTTGTACAATTTAACGTTTTATGATGATAGCAATTAAAAATTATAGGTTGGTGATGGAGGAGATGGAGGTGGAGTTGTGTTCAATGAAGTCCCTTGGGGTGAACGTGCTCTTTCCATTGCCCTCGAGGTCTTATCAAGATTTGGTGATGACATGAAACTTTTTTCGTTCAAGACTACTCCTAAAGGATATATATATGTGAGATTGGACAAACTGTCACAAGAGTAAATTTTCTGCTCTTATATTAGCAGCTTTGAAACAATTGCTTTACATTCAGCCTTTCAAGTATTCAACTCCTGTAGTTGGTATCTAAGAGCTTAAGATATGTTCCACCTGATAATGGTTAATGAGAGAGCTTATATTTTAAAATGGAAGAGAATTTTCAACTACATCTACTGACTAACTTTGATGTTTAATGTTCTTTACATTCTGGTTTCATTCAGATATGGATGTCCCAGCATGGAGGAGCTTGAAATGTATAGTCAAGAATACAAACTTAAATTAGATGAAGTTGGCGCTCTTGGAGAGATACCTGACGATTTGGCTCTTGAGGTAATGAGATGCTAGCTCTTCTGTATTTTCGGCCCAGTGAGTCTCTAATTTCTAGGGGATTGTTATTTATTTGAATGCATTATACATAGTACATGATGCATAAAGAGAAAATATTTCTGTTTTTAAGGTTTCATCTCCTGGGGCAGAGAGGTTACTAAAGGTTCCTGATGACCTGGATCGGTTCAAAGAGATGCCTATGAGAGTATGCTATGAAGAGGATGTAGAGTTGCGCCAAGAGAAGAACGGAATATTTTTGCTGGAATCCATTGAGACAGAGAGCTGTATCTGGAAGTTGGCTAATGTAAAGGAAAACAGGGATCCTCTTAGCAAAGGTAGACCTTTAAGCCGTAAGCAAAAGGATTGGAGATTGGAACTGCCATTTATGATGCATAAAAAGGTGTCTCTGTACCTCGAGTACTGAATATTTCGTTTTCCCTTTCCATGATAGAAACTGTAATGCTAGAGCTGTGGTCAAATTTAAAATAGAATACAAAATGCAGATTTCCTCTTAGCTGGTTACACATTTTTGTTTCCTACCCCAAGTTTTGTTGCTAAGCATATAACTCTCTCCCTATAAGGATCTCGTTTATTTAAGAATCCCGCAGACACTCATCTTAAATTAGGTTTCCGTGATTTTAAATATATTCTCTTTTGTTTATTGATTATTCCATTAAGCTATTTGAATAGTCTTGATTAATTGCTCTTATTTGTTTCAACAAAGGGGCTCTTATATTCAGTCTTTACTTTTAAGGTCATGAAAGTGATCTTTAACAAGTTTCTACCATCGAATATAGTGATCTCAATTTTTATACCTTGGCTACCATCTTTGTTTCTCAGTTGCATATGGTTTTACATAGAGATGCATGTTGATTTTCCCATGAGCAAATATTTTCCTCCTCTCTAATTTGTATGGTAGGGCTTGATTATTTACTCTGGTTTTTGATTTGTTTTTAATCTTTATTTTTAAACTATTAATGGCCATGTGTGAAACTGCATATTGTGACAATGTACACCAGAATGCACTTTCCCTTCTGAGTCTCTGTATAATAGAGTACCTCTAGGACGTATGGCTTGCTTTTCAAGCTGGATTTCTGTTTGCAGCCTATGGGTTTGTCATAGCTATTTAATTTCTCTTGCTCTTTTGCTCTGTCACTTATGCACCACCTTTGCTAGTTTCCAGACTTGGAATTCAATATAAGCATTTCACAGTTCTTCAGTAGAAAAGTTGCAGCATGCTTGGAGCTAAAAAAATTTACAGTCAAAAAGCCTATTTGAACTTAGTTTTTTACACATCTTCTTTTGTTCCTCTTCCTGAGAAGTTCATGTTAAAGTGAAATTTCAGCGTGGTTGATTGACACTAATTTATATACACTCTGTTTTCGTCTAAATATTGATGGGATACAAATTTCACAGAGGTTGCATACTACTGGGGCATGCAATCCTTAGGGTTTCCCAAGTTCTTCCCAGGAGCCCAAAACTTTGAAGCTAAAATGATGCAAATTTTCGATTGTGATCCAACCTACCCCTAGGTGTGTGTTAAAGTTCTGTATGTGCTATGGAATGGATCTTCCAAATTGCTAGTGCAAAGATTGTTATGTTGCACAAATACAGATGCTATTGAATCAACCTAGCCCATGCCCGTTATGGGTATATTATTTGGGCTTCTACAGAACAGAGTGACAAAATGGAATAAGTCATTTCCTTCTTGAGTTCACTTTCTCTCAGTTTTATCAAGAACCTCGCAGAATCTATAGAGTTTGAGTTCACCATACACAAGTACATACCAAAATGGGAATTCTTTCGAAAACTGAAAAAGGTATGTATTGCCCAAAAGTAGTAAAAAAAGAAGAGAGAGAAAAGCAGCAGTCAGTTTGATTGACAGGATGAATAGAATTAAAAAGGGTCTAAAGTATAAGAGTTGGAGAAAGTGTTAAGATAGTTACTGTTTGGCCTTGTGGGAGGTGGTTGCTTGTCGGTTTTCGGTTGCTATGTCTTCTCTGCGGAAATTATTTTTTTACCCATCTATTTTAAAATCTCAAGCTTATAGAAAGTGAACCTGTATATCAAACATATTTTAATATCAACTTATATAGGAAGTGGATTTAATTATGTGTATATATATATGAAACATATTTTTTCAATATCCTAAAAGTGAAGGGAGTGAAAAGGAGTAATCAGGTCTGGTGGAACTGTCCATGTTATGTAAAAATCTACAACACAATTGGAGCACAAACTATCCATATATATATATACACAGCCCATGTTATAGATGGATTAAGTTTGATAAAGAAGAAAGCCATGAATACATTACAACGTGAAGGTCACAGTCTGAGTTGAGTGTGGATGGAATAGGACTTAAAGATGGGAGGAGGTTTAAATGAGTGGCAAAGTTTAAATGAGTGGCAAACACACAGGAAAGATTCATTCAATTCAATTCATTCAGAGTGAAAGGAAGATGTTGTACATCAAATGAAAACAGAATATATCCCATCTTTGGCAGGCCCTCAAGTAATGGAGCAGCCTCATTATAGATAAGTGGACCACAAACAAACAAGTGGATTGGTTTCCATCTTGATTTTGACCCTTTCTTTTTAATTTTTTTTTTCTTTTTAATCTTTGCTTAGTATTCGATTTTTGACAAGTGCCCAACCCAATAAGTGCCTGGCTTTGCTTTCACTGATTACTCTGCATATTTAAGAGGGTCTTTTTCTTTTTGTGTACATATTTTTATGTATTTTGCCGCTGGAAAACTATAGAGTTTTGATAACTGGAAGGGTAGGGTAGGAGAGAGAAAGTTTAGAAAAGTATTGAAACTGCCAACAAAAATATACCCATCATGTTTTCCATCACTGAACCAAAACCAAGCTTCTTCTTATTCAGCTGAAATATCTTTGTAATAATACAACAATATACTTGGTATAAATGCTACTAAACATAGAATTCAGCTCATCTGCAAGTAATTTCACAAGTACTTGAGCAATTATCTTTCTGTAAAATGAGTATAGTTGGGCCAAAAGGCAACCAAATACCCACCAAACAAGAAGAGAGAGAGTTTGGAACTTTAATTATGAACCAGACAAGACAAAAGAAAATAAGAGCAAACCAATATTAAACTGATGGGCCAGAAGAGTAGATTAACATTGTTGTCTCAATCATAAATTTTATGCTTATCGGTTTTCAGTTTCTCTGTCTTCTTTATTGGGTTTTGTCTTTTTAAATTATTTTTTTACCCCATTTATTTTAAAATCTCAAGCTTATAGAAAATGAATCTGTATATCAAATATATTTTAATATCAACTAGGAAGTGGATTTAATTATGTATAAATATATCTACATACATATTATGGATCTATTTATAGGGAGTGGATTTGATCTACTTTTTCTATAAATATTAAACTGATGGGCCAGAAAATGAAGAAGAAATTGATTTCTAGTTAGATGAAACTCTCTAGCTTACAAAGGACCCATCTTAGATTGATGGATTTTCTCTATGGAACTGACAACTATGTCAACGCCTAATCCAACAACTTAATAATCTATAAATATTTGTTTGGTTGTTTTCCTGTTTAGGTTGGTGAGGCTGATTATATTATATTATATCATACACACACACACACATATATATATATATACACACACACACACACACACATATATATATATATATATATAGATGTTCACTTTTCAATTTCGTGCTCTACTCTCCATTATACTTGATGACATTTTTAACGATTGAAAAAACGACAAAAATAAACTTAATTATCTTCTATTTTCATTAATTTTCATTTAAGGACTATAAAAAAAATCTTGATACTTTTTATTTTCAAAATCTGTTACCATGACCATGACCATGATCATGACGACTCAGGAAGAATCAGGCACCAATATAGTTTTCAAAAAAAATATATAGATGAGTTGCAAAGGAGGTGGGTTAGGTCATATGTATAACAGCACGTCTCCATTAATAGACCTATCACTTTTTGAGCTAACTTCAGAGTTGTTTCAAACTTTAAAATTAACTATTCTAAAAAAGTTTTAGTATTATAAAAGTGATTATTATTACATTTAAATCATTTTCTGATCTACACCTGAACAATGTGGAATTGGTTACTAGGTAGCTTACTAAAGCCTTTTGCATTCACTCATATTAATCTCACAATCCACCTTCTCGGACCCAATGTCCTGGCATACTTCTAGTAATATAGGGTTGGACACAGGTAGCCTATTAGTATTTCTTGCACTAGCTTATACTGATCGTCACAATCCACCTCAATATTGATCATCACAAGCCATCCCTTTGGATCCAACGTCTTTGTTGGCACACTTCTACCAATGTGAGATTGGACATCTAGTAGCCTACCAGTGCTTCTTGCACTTACCTACTGATAGTCACAATCCATCCTTTTTGGAACCCAACGTCGGACTTCTTACTTTTTGTCAATATTGTTTCCAATTTGGCCACCACATTCGTTATGAGGTTCTTTTGTTCAGAATTTTTCAGAAGATCACTCATCTCAGGATTACTATCGCTTGAGCATGTTTAATTTAAAATTTTTTTCAAACCTTGAAACCAACTACTCTAGAACGACGTCGGCATTATAAGAGCAACTATTATTACATTTAAATCCTTAATCTACATTTGGTTAATGTGGATTGGATATTAGGTAGCATGCCAGTGTTTGTTGCATCCACTCACATTGATCGTCACAATATTAATGTTTGAATTAGAGCTTGGTTGCATAATAGAGACATGATAGAGGTCTTCAATGATGGGGATACTCCTCGCTAATGCGATTCACGTTCTAATTCTTATTTGAATTTGATGATTTTTTTATTTTTTTTTTTTGATGTGGGATAAATTAGTAGGAATGAGAAATGTGCATGAGTTGCTTTTTTGTTTTTTTTTTAAAAATTTTTTTATAAATTTTTAAAGTTTTAATTTTTTTAGTGAATTATTGATTTTTAGTGAATGCTTTTAGGATTTTGTATCTAGGAATGATTGTAAGATCTCACATTGATTGGAAAGGAAAACGAAACATGCCTTAAAAGAAGGTGTGGATACCTTTCCCTTGAGAGGCCTTTTAAAACCGTGCGAGCTGGATCCAAAGCGGACAATATCTCATGCGGGTGATCTGTATTGTTACAGATGGTATGAAAGCCAGTACCCGGATAGGTGTGCCAACGAGGACGCTAGATCCCAAGGGGGGAGGATTATGAGATCCCACATCGATTGGAAGGGGAACGAAACATGCCTTAAAAGAGGATGTTGATACCTTTTCCTTGAGAGGCCTTTTAAAACCGTACGGACTGGACCCAAAGTGGATAATATCTCATGCAGATGGTCTAGACTGTTATAATGATGGTTTGATCTTGATTTTTTTGTGGACAATATCTCATACAGGTGGTCTGGACTGTTACAATGATGGTTTGATCTTGATTTTTTCTTTGTTGGCCGCAATTGTGTTGGCCTTTTTGTGTCTCTTCTTGATATTTTGAGTAACAGAGGAGCTTTTTGCTTTTTTGGTGGTGTAGCTGGGCTTTGGATTCCCTTTTTTGGCTTTAATTATTCTTAATTATAAAAAAAAGGAAAAGGTTTAATTGGACCAAACAATAAGGCTTAATCCGTTCTTAAGGTTTTAAAAAAGTAAGGCCTTATCCATTCTTAATCCATTTTTAATTAATAATCTAAAATTAGTTTTTGTTTAAAAAAGATTTTGGGGTCACTTGAGTTTCACGTTATCCCTTTTTTAATAGATTCTTTTAAAATTAACATATTTTAAAGATAAAAGATATTATCTATCAAATTTTTTTTTTTTATAATCTGTAAATAAAAATTTATAAATAGAAGATATTAAAGTGCATTTTGGTTTAAAAATAAAAAAGCTATAAAATATTTTTTTAAAAAATAATATTTATATAATATATAAGATTTTTCATGTAAGAATCGTTTTGCAAAAAAAAAAAAAAGGAAAAAAAGAAAACTATCAGGATCTCCTTTATTAAGCTTTAAATTACTTCAAGTAATGAAATTGAATTAGTAATAGTGGTTTGCTTAAATCTATGTTCACATTTAAGTATTCTTTCTTAATAAAAACAAAAAAAACAAAAAACAAAATTTAGGTATTTCACCAATATATTTTTAAATCTTAATTTTTAATACAAAGACTAATAATAAAATTGTCAATAGCATTTTAATAGGAGAATGATTGTTTGGGGGAACGGTGTGGTGGTGTGGCCTCAAAAGGTCCTTTAGTACCATTGGATAATTAATCATGATTTTAAGTTCTGGGGCAAACCAAACCAGTAAGATTACCCATGAGATGGAATTTGCAACCAAAAATCAGTTTGGCCTTGCAGAAAAGTCTTGGCATATGACTCACAAAGAAAGCTACTGCATGGATTTTTGTAACGGACAAGAGCAAGAAAAATGCCTTTTAGAAGTTCCTGATTGACAATTGGGACTTCAGGAAAGAGTTGAAATTGGTCCATTGGATTGATAAAGACATAGGGCACTTCAGCTTTCCTAAGTTAAGCATACTAGTGTGAAATCACCATCTATCACATGTAAATCCACTAACATGGAGGAAAATAATCATCTCTTACATATAATTGGGGTTATCAAGGTTTGTGCTTATGATTTCTCAGTTACCAAAATTATGATAGTTATTAAGCTGATAGAAAATGAATTCAATAATGTACATCATACACATTTTTCCATAGCCAAAAGATGTCAAACTTAATGCCTTAAAACGTCAACAAATACTTTGGCTTAAAGAAGGGTGATTGAAAATTTACAGAATGAATTGGAAGAGAATATTCAAGAAAGAATTTTTTTTTCTTTGATGGTGAATATGATACCACCCTGCTTGTACGAGCTGCAAGACCATGCTAAATATTTAATATCTTAAGTTTACTTTGATTGTAATAGCTAATCAAAGAGTCCATGTGCCACATGAAAATCATTAATTTGATAGTTGAAAATATTAGAATTTTTCCAAGTTAGATCCCCACACGCTATTACCACTATTAATCTTAAATTTTTTCCCTACAAAAAATAGATAAAGACTTTCTTTGATGAGTGGGTGATTTTTTTTTTTTTTTTTTCCTCCCAGTCATTTCAACTGCCTAATTAAAGTCATCTTCCATTTGGTGTTGCTTTCAGCCATAACCACCTTGACTAGTGTTTTGTTGGCTTTTGTTTATGGTTGGAGAAAAAGAAGAGATTCTAAACCCACATACCACTTCCTTGTGAACTTGAAAAAGCTAGAGATATATACATTATTTCTTTCCAATAAGTGGTAAAAGAAGAACTTTTTTCTTGGAATTATAGTTTAGTGTATATAGTTTCCATTGTTAGGCATGTTAGTTGTTTTGCAATAAATGACCGTATGAGCATGTGACTGCAGGATAATATTGTTACTTTATTTTTAATCAAACAAATAATTGATCAATTCTGTTTTAGATGGGATTAATTAGTAATGGTTTAAAAGATATATGTTGGTTGGAAGACACTGATATTTATTTATTTATTTATTTATTTCCTTAGTGATCTTACTCAATTTGGTCTAAGAAAGGGCTTATAAGTTTGGCCACATATTAAAAACCTGTTTTTAGGTTTTGAAAACAAAATTTTAGAAGATTAAAAACATTTTTTAGGATAGCCAAAAATGGATTTTTCTTCTGCATGGAAGAGTCGGGCTATAAATCCAGGGATGCTATTGTGGACTTTGTTCCCAGCGTTACAACATTTTGTCAAAGTCTTTAGTCTATTCTATGCGGAAGAGAATTTTATAGATATTTTTATTTAATGACTTATAAATATTGTGATATGGTCAATTTTGCAATCCTCCAATAGTCAGTATTTGCATTAATTTTTAGGCAGACAAAGTCCAAATTCAGTACACACACACACACACATATATATATATATATATATAACTATGAGCTTCCAGAAAGTGAAAATTCGATCAAGAAATAAAAAGAGAAATTACGTGATCAGAAGGAGCACCTGTTAACTAATAGAATTATTCTTATAAATGAATAGAGAAGAAGATTTTGCACTGAAATAATTTGTATTTTTTTTTTTTAACCTAACCCCCATTTTCTTAAAAAAGAAAAAAGTGCTCAAGTTGAGAAGTTGCTCTCCCAGAAAAAAATAAAAATAAAAAACTAAAATCAAACAATAAAAATTAAAAAATAAAAATAAAAATAAAGAAGACACCATGCAACTGGCTTACAAGAGCATAAACAGGGGTGTTTGTTTCTTGTCAAAGTTAGCATCGATAGGGTGGGAAAGTGTCAGCCAAGAGCCATGGTTCATGGCTCTCCTATCTTCTCCCCAAAAAAGGAGTAAAAAATGTTAAAACCCCATCAATATGTCAGCAGGGCTTTGATAATGCTAATAAGATTCTTGAAAACTGGGGTACCAGGTGTTTGATTTGTCATCATGTGGAAGCTTTGATTTGTTTTGTGTGGGGTTTATATTTTACATTTTTACTTGAACAAACCCTTTTTCTCTGTGACACTATTTCTTGATTTTGATTGCAAAGAGAGATTCCAAAGTACTTTGGAGGATATACATAATTGGGTGTGCTTTATATTAGTTTAAACTTTTTGGTTTAATGGTTGAGCATGGTATTAAAGTTTTTGGTGATCCGTGAAGATTGAAAATTCAAAATTTGATGTCTACAATTGCATGTTTGATACGTGTAAGATGTAGTTTCTTATATATGTTTCTCGTTTTTTTTTTAATTAATGCAATGATTTTTTATTTGTGTTTTTATTTTTATTTTTTATTTTTATGTAATAGTGGTGGTGGCCATGGTAGAGGTTGGAGAGAAAACTAAAGAAAATGATGGGCTGACATGACATCCTTCAATATAAAACACAATAAAAGATGACATAAAGTTTGGTTTTCTATAATTAAGGAATAGTCTCCAAAGATTGGAATGGCATAAACACTTCAAACAAGAAACATTTAGAAAAAGAAAATAAAAAAAGAAAAAAAGAAAAAAGAAGAAGAAAGGCACAAAACCTTCTGTTTTGAAGAATGAAAAAACAGAAACAAAAAAGCAAGAAAAAATACCAAAATTTTCCTCAAAACATATATACATATATGTAGATTGACAATCTTAAACACCAATAACGAAGAAAAATAAAAAATAAAAACCAAAATTGCAGTGCTAGATATTGAGCCCCATGGGTTAATGATCATCTATCATGGCATGATTATATTAGATTAGTAGATTCATTGCCATGAAAACAGTATATTTTGTCTTCTATAGGTTTACACAGGAAAGCCTCTTTTAGTGGAGGAATATTGTGGAATCAAAGAAGATGATGGGGTAAAGTGCAAGATACATAAATGTATATATATATATATATATATATATATACAAACATATAAAAAGTTTATGCAGCTTTATTTAGGGAGACAATCAAAAAGAAAATTAAAAGCGAAGACCTAAGGGGAAAAAATTAATGCAGGTGCCCGTACCTAATTTTTTGAAAAGAGAAATTCCATATATTGATGATGGGGGAGGAGGTAATTGGAAAAAAAACAAACCTAAAGAAAATACATGATATCTTCAATAGATTAATAGTTCCTTTGTATCACATTTATCTTCTATCTTCTAATTCTTTTTTTTTTAAATAAAATTCTAACTTATCTTGAAAAATAATTATTATTTTTAAAAATAATATTATAATTATTAAATAAATTTATTAAAATGGATATCAAATATCAAATATTAGTATTTGATTGGTTTATATTTATTTACATATATTTTTTTAAAATTTACTTATCCATAATTAATTATATTAATATGTTGATCGATAAAATATTAACGTATATTATTTAATATACATTATTAATTAGTACGTCTAGCATTACTTTATTTTATTTTTAATGACTTTGCTCATTTTATTTTTTTTAATGTTTTTAAACGAGGTGATGATATATTAATTAATGGTGGATAAAAACGAAATAAAAGAAAGAAGAAGAAGAAAATTCGGACTCGCATTCTGTTGTTTTGAAAAACAATTCAGCATGTTTATTTTGGAAAAATAATTTGTATATATATAAATATATTGAAGGTATTCTAATATTAAATAAATGAAAAAAAAGGTGCATTTAAAAAAAAAAAAATCTATACGTTTTTCTTTACAATTGCGACACTATTAAGAAAAAAAAAAAAGACACGTGTAAAAGAAGCTTTTGATTTGTTTGTGTGGGGTTTTATTTACTTTTCATTTGAACAACAAACTACCAACCCTTTTTCTTTTTCAACCCAAAAAAAACCCAAAAAAAAAAAAAAAAAACACCTTTTCTTTACACGTTGTTTCTTGATTTTGATTGCAAAGAGAAAGATTCCAAACTCCTTTCGAACATGCGTTCCTCAATTTTTAGTAGAATGCAATAGTTATTTCATATTCTATACTGTTTTCAATTATACTTAAAAACATTTTTTTTGGAAACAAGTACATATAAAACAAGTATTTAATATATTGCTGTTTTATACAAATAGAAAAAGCATGCATTTAAAAAATAAAATTAACACAATTTTTTTCCCATTATTGTAATTGTATATATATAAAAAAACTTTTTATTTTGCTTGTTTAGTTATTCTTCTAATGAAAATTTAGTTACTTATTATATATAATTCTTTAATATTATAAATTTATTATATTTTAATACTAGTTATACTTTTTGTTTTTTAAAGTAACATATTATTTTTCATATTCTGTATTTTTTGTATATTTAATATCGTATTACACATTTAGATGTTGTATTTATAAATACTATTATTGTATTTTTTTAACTAAATTTTTAGCTCTTTGTTTTTTAATTGAGTATAACAACTTATACATGTACGAATAATGGTTGCGTCAAAATTGTAAGTATTTTAAGTGTTCAAAATATTGTACAAAAATAATGTTGTATTTTTTTTATATATTTAAATAATAATATGTAAAAAAAAATGTACTGTATAAAAGGTTTTTTGAAATTAAGATAAGAACTTCTTTATATTTGCGTTTCAATAATTTTGTAAATAGAGATATAAAAGAATATAGATAATATTATCATTTTAAATCAAAAATATTTATTTATATGATACATGTAGCATATTTAACGTATATAGACATAACTATATAAAATGTTTAATTTACCCAAAAAAAAAAAACTATATAAAATGTTTATCATTTCAGCGATGAATTTTTTTTTTCTACATAGTTATTTACTGTATTTGACATTTATCCAACACAATTTTACTATTTTAATTTTCATATAATATTTGTAAATACATTAACAAATATATTATTTATTCTAAAACACAAAATCCAATTTACTATTTTATTTTACAAAATTAATTTATAAAAATTATTTTATAAAATGCTTTCGAGTTGCACTTAGATTTTTATGATTCTTAATAAATAATACGTATATAAGCGAGAATAACTTTCTCATCTATTTTCTTTAAAGCTTTATTGGAAAAGTGTTAAATTTTTTTAGGTATTGTTTTGAAAGTGTTAAAATTAGTAAGAATTTAATTTCTTAGGAAAGTAAAAAAATTTTGTGTTTGAATGGATTTTAAAAAGAGAAAATTATGGGTATAAAAAAAAATTAAATCTTATAACGTGAAAAAGTAGAGTGAAAAATAAATCCTAAAAATGTATCATTTTAAAGTTGTCTAGAAAACTAGTTTTATATATTTTATTAAAAAACAATTTTATTCTTAATTTTTAAAATGTAAATTAATTAATTACTTGTAAGCTCTAAATATTCTAACACAAATCAAGCATTTTGAAAAATAATTCATAAAAAAATTGATTCCTAAAAATTGATTCTGTTCAAAATTTTAACACTTATCAGATGAGACTTTAAGAAAATTGATAAAATTAGTTGATTAAAAATTAGTTTCTTGTAAATTTTTATTTTAAGTTTATGGTTAATAATCAATAATTATGACTAATAAGTAATTAAATTCATTTGTGTTTTAAAACTAAGAGTAAATTTGTCTTTAATAAAATATATAAAACCAGTATCTTGAATAAAATTCCTCTGAAAATTAGTTTCCTGTAAAGCTCAAAATTTTTGCCTTCTCAAAATTATAGAATTTGGAAAGCATTAAAATTAGTAGAAATTTGAAATTTTTTTAAAAATAAAATTTAAAATTTCCTGAAAAATAAAATTTTTTTATGGTTTGATGGCTTTTAGAAAAATAAAAATCATGAGCCATAAGGGAAATTAAATCTCATAATATAAAAAAATAAGTTGGAAAATGAAATCTAAAAAATGTGTCATTTTAAAATTCATCAAAAAATTAGTTTTTTTATTTTATGAAAAAATAATTTTATCTTTAATTTTTAAAATATAAATTAATTAATTACTTGCAAGTCATAAATATCCTTATATAAATCAAACATTCTGAAAAATAATTCGTAAGAAATTAAATCCTAAAAATTTAATTCTCAGTAAATTAATTTATGAAAATTAATTTATTTAAAATTTCGACACTTCTGAAACAGAAGATAATTTCATATTCCTATTAAATTTGGTATTTTCTAAATAAGGCCTAAATTGAGAAATCTCAATTTCTAATTTATACTTTTTCATCTTCTAATTTTTCAAAAAAATTAGATTTTTTGACATTATCAATTATCAAATAGGATATAAAAAAATAGTTAATTATATTTTGATACCATTAACTTGTATAGTTTTGCGATTTAAACTCTAAATTTTTAAAAGTAGCGATTCACGTTTTTCGTTTTTTATTTTTTTCAGTTTGTTACATATTGGTCCAACATCAATTTTGACCATAACAAATTGATAACTTTTCTTGTCAAAAACGTGTTTTTATAATGGAATTGAAAATAAAGTGTGCGAGGAAAGAACAAAAAGTGATCAAGTAACGTAAAGGAAACTGTTAATAGTTTATTTAATCAAAATGGAGATGAAACTAAACGGTAATAAATTGAAAATTTTAAAAAGATTTAAATTATTAATTTTAAAAATGAAAGATTTAAATTGCAAAATTTGAAATTAAAAGTACGAAAACTTAATTAACTTTATAAAAGAAAATGGAAAGGACTATAATAGAATAATGATCCCCAAACATGGTGGCAATGACTTTATTTATAGTTGGCTTTCCATTGAACCTATTCAAAGGAGAATGAAATTTACAAATGATAGTGGTTGATAAACCAAGAAAAAAAAATGAAAAAGAAAAAGAAAAAAATAAATAAAACCCCACCACCATCTAGATTATTGATTTGAGTTCAGAAACATAATTCACATATTCTGTTTTGGAGTTGCAAGACAAAAGTAGCATTGTAACATTTGTCAGCACCACTTGTGGACAGGTGTTTGGCTGCTGTTTCAGTTTTTTTTTTTTTCTCGCTTACCAAAAAATTAATATCAGCTACCATAATTTGATTTACAACAGAATTTTTTTATTTTTATTTTTTTGTTAATGTAATTTTGTTTTATTTTATTTGGGCAAATTTAATTTTGACTCAAAAAGACTACTTCTCTCATGTTGTAACTACATGTATTGATTATTTATTTGTATCTCTACCTTCCTTCCTTCTTTTAAAGAGAGATGTTGTAGCAGAAGATTTAGGATAGACTCTGGAGGCAACTTTAAAGGGAAAGTGAGAGACTGAGACAGAGAATTAGAGGGTGGGTTTCAAGTTTTTATTTTTATTTGGATTTTTCTTTCTTTCTTGTTTAGTTTTATCCGTTTACTTCGAGAAGAGAGAGAGAGAGAGAGAGAGAGCTGTGGTGTGTGTGTGTTTTGTCACGATCATTGGATGCACGTGGAAGCCCAGAAGGTAAAATTATTGTAAACTTGTTGTGAAGATTTATATTATAATCAGTAAAATGGATTAGACTTGGAGTCTGATTTCATTATTTTATAAATTATAATAAATTCGTCTTCATACCCATCTTCCGTTGTCTGTTTCTCGCTTCTTGCCACCCCTTTCTTCCTCCTCCTCCTCCTCCTCCTCCTCCTTTGTAAGCAACCCCACTTTTTTTTTTTTCCCTGATTATTATTATTTTTTTTTTTGGGTTGTAATTTGTTTTGCAATTTGCAAGTTGTAGCAGTTTCTATACACTGCATGAGATTGTATCTCTTTTTATATTTTTTAATCTCTGTGTGAGTAATTTTTTTTTTTTTTTTTCTCTGAATGGAATGGAATGTGAGTTGAAATTGTTCTGTGATTTGGGTTCTATTGGGGAAAGAGATTCATTCGTTTGATAACTCCAAACTTGATTCGGATGGATTATATATGTATATTGTTGATCTCTTGATTATGATCATCCTAGACTTTAGTTGGATTATAGTCTTGTTGTCGTTTAAAACTTCATGCATACAGAGATTTCCTCTTGAATTGTTGTCTTTATAGTTATCTGTGTTTTTATTCATGAATCTCAAATTGTAATGTTAAATAAATAAATATACATATATATGTTTATATGTTCTGGATTTTGGATTTTGAGACTAAAAGTGATCTAGATTTTTTAGTTCCTTAATAAAATTCTATCTCAATGAGCTGCAAATGGATGAATGTTATGGTCCATTTTCCTGAATTTGATCCTTTTTTCTTGCCGCAATACTGATAATCTTCCAGGAAGCATGGCTCTTTCTGGGGCTCATAAAGATAGGGAGTTGAGGATTCATGAAAGTTTGGATGAGCTTAGCACTGATTTGGCAGACTATATTGCCGAATTATCAGAGGCATCAGTGAAGGAGCGAGGTGTATTTGCTATTGCTTTATCTGGTGGTTCTCTCATTAGCTTAATGGGGTATCAATGCCTATCTTTGTCAAATTTGGTTTCTTTGGTTTTATGATTTTGGTGTTTTCTTTTAAATTTATGGTGGAAAACAGAAAACTCTGCGAAGCTCCTTATAACAAGACTGTAGACTGGGCGAGATGGTATGTATTTTGGGCCGATGAGCGTGTTGTAGCAAAAAGCCATGCTGATAGCAATTACAAGCTTGCAAGGGATGGCCTTCTCTTCAAGGTTTGTACCTTAAACTATTCCTCTGCTGTTTCCTTTTCCCAAAAAATTCCCTTCCTTAACATGTTAATGGGAAACGGTAGACATCGGTTTCCTTTCATGAGCATTTGTTGCTTTTCTATTTCCAGTCTTCACTACTTTAAGAACCAAATGAAGGGAAATGAGTAAATAGGTAACAATAAGTGTTCAGTATCGATTTTGGGGGTGTGATTGTTATTCCTGCTCAAATTGGCCTTATCCTTGTTCGAATTATTATGTTTTCTCGAGAGGGTAACTAGCATGAATTAAATATGGTGCCAATTCTCTTCCATACCATATCATGCAGTCAAAATTTCTTCTTACTTTAACCACACAATTGTATAAGAACCTTTGTTACATTTGACAGAATCCTTAAGATTATTAGGTATGAATTTCAGGTATCCTTAATTCTTTAAGTTCTTATAGTAATTAGGTAAAACCACTGCTTACACAATTGCATAGGCACTTTGGGAATTCATTCAGTGTCCCTTCTGAGTTATATTTTAATGCTTTCTACAATGATTGTCTAAATCTTTGCAAATTCGAAATGGAAGAGTGGATCTTATGTTTTTATGTTTTGTACTCCCTGTGGAAACTTTTATAGTTGATAAGTTATGCTTAAAATCTAAAATGTGACCTCAGAACTAATTATTTGGCTAATATGACCCCAGAAATAATTCTATTATTATTTGTGTTTGTTTAGAAAAGCATTAAAAATACAATAAAATTCTTTTTTGCCCCTCCATATAATGTAAATACACACACATACAGATATTTTAATTCATGGTGACATTCCTTGATTTGTTGTTTTATTCTGTAGTTGTTTCATCCTGTATGTTAAATGTTGCGCCCTTGTTTGTGCTTTGATGGTATCTTGGTGTTCTCTGCAACCTGAAATGCATTTTAGCTGATTATTTGAGAGCCGTAGTGCCATAATGATAATTTCTGAATGAAATATGTTTGTTTAAGCATATCTTGTTGGATTCCAAATAGCATTTGAAAATGATATTTGGAGGTACTTGTGTGACTTTTGGTTCCATCCAAGTTCTCTTATCTAATGACAGTTGAGACGCACCAAAATTATAGGTAACTATGTTATTTATAACAGAATAAGCAAGATTTTGTTAGTTGTGCTTTGCATTTAACTGGAAGCAGTTTGGCCCCTGATGCTCAACTTATGTTGATTGCAGCAGAACTAAATTATAAGCTTTATAGCAGGTCAAACTATTTAGTCCATTTGGTGTTTCCCTTTTATTTGGTGCATCTATGATTGGTTTATATGAACTTGGTTGTTGTGATTTGACACAAAGACATATATCAGATATCGACCTTTTCATCAATGATTGGGAGATTATCTGTTTGTGTTCAGGAGTTTTTTGTTAGAAATAATTACATATGTTTGCTTCTTCTTTATGAATGTATGAAAACGACGAACTGGTAGACACAAACAAAATAGATCATCTGTGTCAAAGTTTTCTTACAAACGGTTACATGATAATTTCATAACTGGTCAGTTCTTTTTGGTCAAAGCACTATTGAGCTGTATTGATGAATGGGATGAGTCTCCATGGAATTTACAAGTATCTGTTTCCAAGTACTTGAGGTGCCAAATTATATTAGCTCTTTCGTTTCTAAGGGACAACATAAGCCTCATAATGGAGACAAAATATTTGGGTAGACTATGACAATAATCTAGTTCCTTGAATGATTCAGAGATTGCAAAAACTTCCCTAGATAACTGTTAAGTCTAGGAGTGATGTTACTAATGGCCAATTTTTCAATTCATTCACTCAAAATATTTTACTCAAGAATGGAAGCAGTTTTCATTGCCTCCTTTAGTTTGTTTATTTCCTTACTATAGTGGTTTTCATGGTAGTTTGATTTCATGTTTGCAGGTACCAATTGTTCCCAGCCATGTGCATTCTATTAATGATTCAGTGTCTGCAGAAGAGGCTGCTAATGAGTATGAGTTCGTCATTCGACAGGTAGTTAAATCACGCATCATTAGTGTATCCGACACTAGTGATTGCCCAAAGTTTGATCTCATCCTTCTTGGAATGGGCTCTGATGGCCATGTTGCCTCACTATTTCCCAATCACTCAGCGCTTGAAGAAACAGATGAATGGGTAACTTTCATTACTGACTCCCCCAAGCCACCACCTGAGAGAATTACATTCACTTTGCCTGTCATCAACTCAGCTTCCAACGTAGTTGTAGTCGTGACAGGTGACAGCAAAGCCGAAGCAGTACACTTGGCACTCGACGACGTGGGACCTGACTGCCCCTTGGTACCTGCAAGGATGGTCCAACCAACAACAGGGAAGTTGGTTTGGTTTTTCGACAAGCCAGCTGCCTCAAAACTTGATGGCTCTCAATTTTCCAAGTAGGGTCAATCTCCTCTTGCCAAAATGTATGTTTGTATTTAGTGAAGAGATTCGAGGCTTGTGGATCTGTTTTCTTCATCATTTTTACTTTTCTTCTTTTTGTTTTTGGGCTAATATTCTCCATTTTGCTTTGTCTTCCTCTCTTCTGTGGGGAGATTGGAGAAGTGTGATTATCCTTTTTTCTTTTTTTTTTTCTGCCTGTTTCTTTTTTTCTTTTTTGTAACAAGAGGTTAATAAAGTTGGGGCCTCGATGCAAAAGCCTGTTTTTTAATTTTAACTCTAGTTTTATTTTTTTTCTGATTCTGGTTTGATTGATCTTGGTTAAGAAAACTAGTTCCAAGTAAAATATAGAATAAGACGGAGGTAGACGTGGTAATGGGGTATGAATAAGAGAATGCTATTTAAATTTCTGTTTTTAACTGTTTGTATTTGTTGCTACTGTGTGGATGTAATGCTTCCATAGTTCCTAACTTCCTACTGGCTCTTGGGGAACAAATAAGGACATCAAGATTTTGCTTAAATGAAAATTGTCTCAGAGGGTAATGATTGGTCAATTTTTTATTGCAGGTCTGGGCCCAGCTCACCATCCAAAAGCCATTTAGGTTTTGTACCTTAAAAAAGTATTTCTTATTATTATTTTTTTTAGGTAGTTTAATTGGCAGTAATTTCTTCAAAAATTGTTTATGGGTTTCTCACAGTATTTAATTTTTAGCTTTGGTCTTTTTCCTCTTAAATATCTCATTATTAACTTTTCCTTTTCTTTTGGTGGTCCAGTTCCATCCATATTGTTTTCATTTTTATTACGGCTTTCATTGAGCAACAAATATTAGACAAATTAAAATATTTTTCATTTATTTGTGCAGTTTTGTTTTTCGCATGTGTCCTTGTAGCATATTTGTTTATTTAGGATTTTATATATTCATGCAATCTTTTCCTTTTTTATGTTCTTAATTTTTAGATTCTTTAGGGCTTGATGCTACAAGATAGCATCATATCTTGATGAACATGTTCACTTAAGAGATTAAGATAGCAACAAAAAAATGGTAAAAGCTATCTGTTCATGGAACCATGATTTAGATGCTCATAAGGAAATTACTGAGGTAGTAAGGCTACATTTTTAGTCACAACCTTCTCCAAACTCAAGTTTATTAGTATTAAGGCTGTTCAAGTTCTTTGTTGGCAATATTATCCATGAAACAAAAAAAAAATGGTTAATTTAGCATAAAAAAAGATGGGGAATTGGCATCATAACATTGCTCAGGGTGAGACTCCTAGGAGCTAAATTCAAAGCGTAGGTACTTTCACCTACCCTTAAATCTTAAAACTATCATAAATTAATGAATGAAAACAACTAAAACATCTCCAATCTTTTTAAAGAAAGTGACAGGAAAGGCTATTCATTTGTGCGGGATAAGATTAATATTGTTTTCCAATGCCCAAAATTATGTCATTTTTCTCTCTCAAATAGACATGGTGAAATTGATGTGCTCAATCTCCTGTATGGTTTACATTGGACATCATATTAGATAGTATTTCTTCGATGACTTGATGTTTTATATATCTCCTTGTGGCGCAAGCGACGGAGACACTCATGAAAATCAAATAATGATACCTGTCATCATATAATTTTATCAAATTTTAATACAAAGTGATATGTTATTTTTTTTAATTTTGTTTTTGGTGCATAGATTATTACTCAAAACCCAAGACAGCTTATGACATGTAGAGTTTATATATAGTTTGCAAATGACCTATCAAAATGTGAAAAGTGCAGATTTAAAAAATATGTTATTCTAATATTTTTGAGTACTAAAACCCAGATGAAGATAAGATAAATTGAAATTCTCAAGCTGTGATCTATCCCTGGAATTACAAAACTGGTGTGATTCACAATTGGAGATACATGTCAGCTTGTTAATAAAAAGAAGCAAAATCTAATCAGTTTACTTTACAAAAGGCGGGAAAACTTTCAGGATTTCTAAGGAGTATAACACAATACAATCATACTCAGCTGTGAAAACCACCAGGATCAACTCACAGGCTCTAACGTGCGGTATTCCATTTCTGTTATTGACCTTATGCCATATGGATCAGGAACCACTTCTTCCATGTCTTCTTTAGGAGGGAAGCCACGAACTCGCCCAAGTTTCCATTGATCTATGACCCCACAATCAATTGCATACTTGATAGAGCGCTCTAAGTATATTTTGTCAGTAATTAGATCTAGCTGAACTGTCAACATTCTCAGGAGACCTGAAAGAACGTTAAAAGACGACTTGAGAGACATGGGGATTCTGTTTTTTATGGAAGAAGATAAAGCTCTTCCTAGATACTTGCAAATATTTTGAAATTAAGTGCTAAACATTCTTATGCAAATGTGCATGCATAATTGATCATTGTAAGAGAGGAATAACATGTATTTTAGTTCTCTTTGCAGCAGATTTCAGCCGTGTAATAAACTGCTTTATTATTGAATGTTGTAAGCATGCCATTTTCCCAGATACTTGATAAATTTCATTCAATTTTTGGGTAGGAATTTGAGATCAACCACAAACATTGTGTATCTTGTCAAGGTGCTTTAACTATCCTAAGAAATTGGGTCTTGGAGTAACAAACCCATTAATATGAAGCTATTGTTATAAGAGAATGATGTCATATTTTTAAGTCAAATGCAATGCAATAAGCTTCTCAAGGCAGCTACTATGATGTGAAAAACCAAAAACTAAAAGATACAAAATTCTTGCTATAAATTTTTTGTAAGCAATTGAGGAAGCTTAAAAGTTCGGCGCACAAAACCATTAGTTGTCATCTAATCTTAAACCAAATAACTTTAAAATTCTTGCTATAAATTTTGTTGTATGCAAATGGGGAAGTTTAAAGAATGTACAGTGTAGAAAACCATTAGTTGTAATCTAATCTTAAACCAAAAGACATTCTACATCTAAGAAAAAGCTAGTAGATTAAAACTATCAGGCTTGTCTTTGCATTCTTGTGTGAACCATTTCTAATCTGGAACCTTCACAATCCTTCCCAAGCCGACATGATGACACACAAAACCATGGCTCCCATGGAATAGTGATAGAGCCCATACAACAGCAATATTCATAATCAATAGTATGCATAACCATAAAATCATACCTGCAACAATGCCATCTCCAGATGCAGACATATCACAAGTGAAAGGAGTAATGGGGGCATCCTCCATTCCATTAACAGCACCATTGTGCTCCTTAGTATAGTAGTGTATCTTTGAAGTCCCATTTGTCACAAACAAGACCTTAAGATTCTCATGCCAAAGGGGTGCAATCACGTCAGGTTTATAATGGACAAATTTAGATATGTCATTGTTTTTGGTGTCAAATTCCTCTGAGGCCTCAATTCCGCATAGAAACTCAAGTTCTTGTTTAGTAACTTCAATCACATCCGCAAGTTTCCATGCTTGCTGTATGAACAACTTGGTTTCTTCACTAGAGCGCCACAATGGCAATGGAAGGTTTACGTCGTAGAAAATAACTCCTCCTAATTTCTTTGAAATCTTGATAGCTTGCAATGTGGACAATCTCATATTTTGATCAAGCATAGAATGTGTGCTAAAATAGAACATCTTTGCCTGAATGAAAGGTTATAAAAATGCAAAAAATTATAGAGAGCAAACAAATGTGACGCGGTAAGTGACTAGCAGAACAAACAAATTAAGTATGATGATCTCATATACTCACGACAAGCAACTTCATAAATGTTTCCTAATTTCAAGAAGATAGCAGCACATGCAGATAAAATTGACAACGATATAAAATATCAACCTTCTAAAGCCTATAACACTAAAACAGTAAAGCCAAAAAATAGAAGACAAAGAAGGAGACGAAGGATGATATGAACAACAATCCCTATGCTTTTTCATTTAACAAAGAACAATTTTATGTTGTACCATCAAATGCACCAACCAGACAATCTTGAAGAAAGATGTTATAGGAATTGAATGGTGGCACCACAACAGGCAGGATTCCAAGTTGTAGGATGTTCATCAACCACAGGAATTGAATACATGGTATAAACCAACCAAAATACAATTTTCAACTGTATGAGAACCAACATCTATTCCCCTAGGACAAAAATGTTTTTACCTCCTTCAGAACATCAATATTGATTTCAGTCTTTGATAAGGAATCCTCAGCACAGGGTTTGACGCAAGTCATTCTCAGGCGACCCCTTTTACCAATTTTCATATGTGATAATGCTGTTGCTCTTTTAGCATCGATGCGAACACACCTGGTTTGAACATGGTTAACATTCATATAGTAAAGCATGGCCCGACCAAACTCATCATCTCCAAGTTTTCCCATGAAAGCAGCCTTACCACCCAAACTTGCGAGAGCAATTGCAACACTCCCAGCAGATCCTCCAGGAGCTCTAACAAATTTTTCAGGGGCCCATAATGCATCTTTCTTTCTTTCATGTATTTCATAATCTATTAGCCGATTGGCAGGCCTTCCTGATGGCACAAAAGCATGTTGTGCAGCTCCAAAGCAGCAAACAAGAGGGGGCCAGCCATAGGTGAAGCTAATATCTTCTCCCTCATCTAGTTCCAATCCTAGATCATCATCACTCTCTTCCACCACATTTGCAATGAATGTAGATTCCCCAGACTCACTAACTTCACCTTCACTAACCAAATCCTCATTATTCTTCTTAGTCTTCCTCCTCTTCCTTACCTTCTTCTCGGTTTTCTCTTCCACCAGGCTAGAAGAAGTAGATGCAGATGCAGCTGGAAATTATTCAATTTTCAGTTTTAGCGCAGACAATTGAGATATAGATAAAGACTAAATATAAAGACTTGGATAGAGACACAGGCAATACCTTTCTTTCGAGTCCTTCGTGGGGTTCTCTTGGAATCTTCACTGGATGCAGAAATTAATCTTTCCTCACTCGTCTCACTAGTTACTTCTGAATCAGAATTCTCTTCTGGACTTTTGGCTGTGGCTTTCTTCCTAGTCCTTTTAGAAGTCCTAGTTGTCTTTTTCTTCACAACAACCTCATCTGCCTCTTGACCCAACTTTTCTGCACTTTTCTTTCTGGATATAGCTGCAAGACCGCATTTTGCATTCTGCAATCTAAAACCTGGAAGTTGAACGAAATTATGTGGCATAGTGTTCTTCCAATTCGAATGGCATCTGCATATTTTCAGTCACAACAAGTTCACTGTTATTATAAATATTTCTGATTTGTGCCTAAAGAAGCTTGGTGGAGTAATTTCTTTAACGTTAGAATATCAAAACTTTCTTTCATTCCATAAATATCTATCTTCTTAGAACTCTTTAAAAAAAAAAAAAAAAAAAAAAAAGGAACCCAGAAAAGATTCTCTATTCTTGTGTTTATACAAAAGCAAGAAACTTTTCAAATGCATAATAAGAATGTAAATAAAGGATTATCCAGAGAGACAGAACCTGGGTAATGAAAGAAAGTAAGCAAAAGAAAGAGAAGCCATAGAAAGAGGGCTGAGAACACGATTTCTTCTGCTTCCCCAAGCAATCCCAAGTTGAACCTAGGATACCTACAAAGCTTGGAATTTAAGCTCTCTATAAGTTTCCTTCCAACTACTTAAGCGGGAGAGGAGATACTCCAGGGTCTAGGATTAGGAGGGGCTTGTTCTTTTTTGGGTTTTGTGTTTTTTATTTTATTTATTTATTTATGGGTTTAAGCTCCAAGTTCAACGACTGCCCAACAAAAGCAGTTCAAAATGCATAAAACGACGAGGCGTTTTTACAACTTCGGGCTGTGCTGCTCTTTACAACGCCCCGGCAAAACTTCCCCGTCGTTCATCCAAATTTCTACCTTTACTCACTTGGTTTTAACCCTCCATTTCCTACCAATTCGGGAACACACACACACATACACACACTCTCTCTCTTTCTAGGACCCATTGGGACTGTAGCTGTTAAAGGAGTTTATAATAAGGTAAAAAAAAAAAAAAAGTAAAAAAAGTCATTTTTTACTTTTTTATTTTCCACGCTTCTTGGCTGTTTGGCCATGATTGATGAAACAAAAGTATGGATTTTTAGGATTGTATTACTGATGATGCAGCGAAATACCCAGTTCTCTGTTTTGCAGTCTCGCCGCCTTTGTTCTCTTCCTGTGGTTGTTCTTCCCAGATTGAATATTTAGCTACTTGTAATTCTCAGGTGACAATGAAAACAAGCTACCCAGATTGATGTTGTTTATTATTATTGTTTTTTTCATGTTAATCTGATTATTTGCTTTGCTTGGAGCTTTCTTGCGTTATGAGTTCCGGATTCTACATTGTTCTTTATCATCTTTGAAATCCTTCTATATTGCCTCTCTCTCTCTCTCTCTCTCTCTCTCTCTCTCTCTCTCACACACACACACACACACATCCATCTTGCAGACAAATCAATAGAACTCACCACCTACGAAAGAGAAACATGTGAATATTTATTCTTCAAATCCAAATAAAAAAATATAAATAAAATAAAAACCAACCACTCAGAATTGTAATCCTAATCATAGAGAGAAAGGAGAAGAAGAAGAAGAGAGGAAGTGGAGGGTTTTCTTCCAGCAATTTAAAATTATATGACGTGGAGTGATTTTTCCATGTAGCATTCCAAGAGTAGAGGAGCGCTGAGCCAATATCAATAATTCAGAAATTGATGAGAAGCTACATCTGACATGAATATATTCAAGCAGCTTGCGCGCAGCAAACATGGGTTGAATGGAGTCACAAAGTATTGTAAAGGTAAAATTTAACTCATAATTATGGAAAAATGCATTGACTTGTTAATATAGTTTTTGATTTTGTAGAATTTGAAACTGGGAATGAGAAATTTTTTAACTTCAATGTCACTTGAATCCCCAAAACTGTCATTTACTTGATGGAGGGGAATTCACTTGTTTAGGATTAACAATGTCTCTCTGCATCAGTTAGGATTAACATTAGAATGAAAGAATGGCCCGAAAAGCTTAGGTTCACAAACCTACAGCATAGAAGGAGACCTTGGTTTTCATTGCTCATGCCTCATGGTCACATAGAGAGAAATAGAGCACCATTGGAATTGCTAGTTGTAAAGTGTGCCAAAGTTAATTGTGTAGGGCATTATTCGTATTGGGAGCTGTATATGATGTGGGCTCGGGTCATTAGTGCGTCTGAAACGCTATGGGCACCAAGTGTTTGAGAAAATGTATTTTGACTTGTGTGTTAGTGCTTTGTAACAGAAGTTTCTTTTACTTGGGCTCTCTGCTTGTGGGATTTTCTAGACATGGTTAGAATTTTATCTCATATGATTAGGTAAAATTGTTGTCTCCTTCCATTGTTTAAACAGCCTTGAAGCTACATGTCTCAAACAGTCATATCAATAATATGAGTATGTAAATAGTTAACTGAGCTAGTATCCTGATACTTGTTTTGATCTTCAATGTAGGATTATGTTCATCCTCCCTCAACTTATCAGCAAATGCCTCAGTGGAAGTTCATTTTCAGGAGCAAGAAGTAGTGATTGCCTTGGGAAGTAATGTGGGTGACAGACTGCATAATTTTAATAAAGCCTTGCAGTTGATGAAAAAGGCAGGCATAAAAGTCACAAAACATGCTTGCTTGTATGAGTCGGCACCGGCCTATATAACAGATCAGCCTTACTTTCTGAACTCTGCTGTCAGAGCTTCTACAAAGCTTGGTCCTCATGAGTTATTGGGAGCACTTAAGAAAATTGAACAAGACATGGGTCGTACTGGAGGTATAAGGTATGGTCCTAGGCCAATTGATTTGGATATATTGTTCCATGGAAATTTCAAGGTCAATTCTGATATTCTTACCGTCCCCCATGAAAGAATTTGGGAAAGGCCATTTGTAATGGCCCCTTTAATTGATTTACTGGGATTAGCTACTGAGAGTGATACAGTAGCCTGTTGGCATTCTTTCTCTACACATTCTAATGGACTTTTTGGATCATGGGAGAAAATGGGTGGTGATTCCCTCATTGGAAAGGAAGGTCTGAAGAGGGTTTTGCCCATTGGAAATGGCTTATGGGACTGGACGGAGAAAACCTCAGTCATGGGTATCCTCAATCTGACCCCAGATAGTTTTAGTGATGGAGGAAAGTTTCAATCTGTGGAAGCTGCAGTTTCTCAGGTCCGCTTGATGGTTTCCGAGGGTGCTGATATGATTGATATCGGTGCACAATCTACAAGGCCAATGGCTTCCAGGATTTCTCCTGAAGAAGAAATGGACAGACTTATCCCTGTTTTAGAGGCCATTCTTGGGATGCCTGAAATAGAGGGAAAGCTTGTTTCTGTAGATACCTTCTATTCAAAAGTTGCATCAGAAGCAGTTAGCAAAGGGGCTCATATTATAAATGATGTATCCGCTGGGCAGTTAGATTCAGACATGTTTAGGGTTGTTGCAGGCCTTGAAGTTCCTTATATTGCAATGCACATGAGGGGTGATCCATCAACAATGCAGAATAGTGAGAACCTGCAATATGATAATGTCTGTAACCAGGTTGCCTCTGAGTTATACTCGAGGGTGAGAAATGCGGAATTATTGGGTATTCCAGCTTGGAGGATAATTACTGACCCTGGAATTGGATTCTCAAAGAATACTGAACAAAATTTGGAAATACTTGTGGGGTTACCAAACATTCGAGCAGAGATTGCAAGGAAAAGTTTGGCGTTGTCTCATGCTCCTTTACTCATTGGACCTTCCCGAAAGAAATTTTTAGGTGAAATTTGCGGTCGTCCTTCTGCAGTTGAAAGGGACCCTGCTACTGTTGCTTCCATCACTGCTGCAATCTTGGGTGGTGCCAACATTGTGAGAGTACATAATGTTAGAGATAATCTGGATGCCACAAAGCTATGTGATGCAATGCTGAGACAGAAGAGATCTTCTGTTTTATATTAGGAAATTCAACAGATAAACATTTTTTCTCTTTCACAGAATATGTGCTTTGTATTTGTTCCACCCGTATCAAAGTTATTTGATTCGGTATATTTCATGTTCAAACTACCTTCTACTTCTATTTGATTCAACACATTTTATTTTCAAATACTTTGAAGGAAACAAAGCCATAAATGCCCAGGAATCCATTTGGAAACTCCCATCAGGAGCTAGGGTCAATTCTAGCTCATGTATGAAGCCAGAAGAAGTCACTATTAAATTAAAACACATAAACACAGACAGAACGTTTCATTCGGTTATATAGAAGGATACTGCTCTATATAAATGGCGTATTTGTTTCACTTTGAAAATTTCACAGGATAGTTGTTACAGGTTAAAGAAAAACTTGAGAAGGAACACAATTTCCATGATTGAGTGCTCTAGTGGTTGCTAAGAAGCTAGTCATTCTGTTTCAGAACCTCTGCTTCAGCCCTAGCCATGGGATCATCCTTCACCTCTGTTTCATCTTCTTTCTCTCCTTCCCGCTCTTGTGCCATTTTCTTTCTGTGCAACTCTTCCGCTTCCTGCATTGCAGCTCGGTTTTCTGCCTGAATCCGCTGCATTTCCTCTTCTTGCTGCTGCCTTTCAAACCATGTATCTGCATCCGCCCATACTGAAAAGGAGAAAAATTAAAGAGATTATACAATTAATCCACCAAGCAGAAAATTAGAAAATATTATACATCCAGCTCTTAACACCATTATCTGAAGCAAACCCACAAATAATAATAATAAAAAAAAAATACAGCTTCATCACTCTTTAATACCATTATTTCGGAACTACCACAAAGTATAAACAATAAAATTAGAAACCCCGTAACCATAAAGAATTACAAAGGGACCATTATTTTGAAAAAAATGGCAAAAAGTCCTCGATTGCCAAAGCACTCAATGCACAAGCTTAGCTAGCTCGGAACCATGTTCGAATAATGGCTAACCAGTGGGAGAATTTGAAAATCAATCATGGCATTTTTTGTGAGGCCACAACCACAAGGCAATCCAGGTTTTGCTTTGTAAATGAACTACGTTCATCTTATTCTCGCAAGGTTTATTAGAGGCATCTTGTTTTGTTCCTTTGAAACCTTTAATTAATAAAAAACAATCCCAATGGCTTCCTAGAGTTTCTACTTTCTAGAACGCAGACAATGATCCTGGCCATAGCCAACTTTACCCTAGAAAAAGCTCAGAAGTTACCAAAGACAAAGATTGAATCTTTAAACCCCAAAACCCAAAGTTTAACAGAAACAACAAACACCTAGTAAACTAATTAATCTAATTAGAAACCTTAAATGAACCAAAAGAATCACAGTGAGTGTTAGAACTGTCTAGAAGACAGATATGAAACTGACCTGTAACAAACTCTACACCGTAAAAGTTCAGAAGATTCGACACAAAGAGAACGAGAAGCTATCGACAGCCAAAAATTGAATCTTTAAACCCAAAACCCCAAAGTTTAAAAGAAACAACAAATACCCAGTAAACCAATTAACCAATTTCAACAAATTCAGTAAACAATTCCCACAACAAAAAAAAAAAAAAAAAAAAAAAAAAAAAAAAAAGAAAAAGAAAAAGGGGAGAGAGTTGGACATACTGGGCTGAGCGGCCCAACCCTGTTCACCACCCTTGATGCGCTCAGGGAGGGCGTAATTGACGGTGAGAACACGGCCGTAGAGCTCGGCGCCGTCCATGTTGTCCATGGCGGCGGAGGCGTCCTCTCGCTCGAGGAAGGTGACGAAGCCGAAAGAGCGGTGCTTCTGAGTGGCCTGGTCCAGAGGCGTCTTCACGTCCTTGATGTCTCCGAAGGGTATGAAGGCGGCGTGTAGAATGGACTCGTTCACTTCCTCCGCCAATCCTCCCACGTACAGCGTGTTCTTCTGTACTGCTTGCTGCTGCAAAGCCATTGCCCCTTCCTCCTCCTTCCTCTTCCTCCCTTTCGTCGTCTTCTTCTTCGGTTTTATTATCGTTGTTCTTGCTTTGTTGGTTTGGGTTGAGGTGATGGGCTACATGGCATAAGGCCCATTTGTTCCAGCCTATATAGTGTTCATAAACCGAAAGCCCAATTATCATATATATATATATATATATATCGAATCCACCTATAACCGAAGATTTTTTTTTTGACGTGGGATATATATATATATATATATAGATATATATCAGTTCGTCTATAATGTGGACGGTTTTCATGAGAACTATAATATTGGTGACGGTTTTTCATAGTATTGGTAATGATTTTCTAAAAAATCATCGTTAATACTATGAAAAACCGTCATTAATACTGCGATTCTCATGTGAATCGTACTTACTACAGAATTTCCAGAATATATATATATATATATATATATAGATATATATTATATGTTTCCCTCTTTTTGTTTTGTATAAACTAAATATGTAATATGAACCCACATGTGGGTCACCTGTGTTTTTGTGAGATGGGTACCAAAAATTTGTTTGTAATCTCTCGCTCATCTTTTGGGTTTGGTGATAAAATCCTTCCGTAATTTTATTGAAAAAAAAAAGAAAAAAAGAATGTCTCTACTTTTTTTTTTCTTTTTATTATTTCTTTATTTTTATAAATTAATGTCTCTAAAATTTGTTTCTTTGGTCGCCAACTCCAAATAATGTTCTGGTCCATAGACCAGTGAACATGTCTAGAATGTTCATTAATAAGATACAACATATCTAAACGAAAAATTTGTTGGTGTAAGAAAGAGGTTTTGCTTTGAAATTTTGCCAACCCCTAATCCAACATAAAGAATTTTAAAAAAAAAAATGAAAAAATAAAAGAAATAAAATAAAATGTTTCGGGTTGAATTAAAAAAAACAACAAAACAGCCAAATAATATGTTTAAAGAAAGAACTAATCTAAAGATTTATTTGTGAATGGTGAGCAAATACAACTCAATTCAGATTAAGCAAGTTTTATGTGACCGAATTGATCAACCACACATGCTAATACGCGTGCGGCGAAATCAATATACAAAAAATGCCATGTGCATATGTATAGATACACACACACACACAGATAAAACCAAGAATTGATGGACCATAATCAACAAGCTCGAAAAATAATGCAACTTGATTTTTTTTTTTTTTTTTTTGGGGTTATAAATCCATGTAGCATACATCAAAGTTTTGAATCAACGAATCCAACCCACAAATATGGGAGGCAAAAAATTTCTCAGTTTCAATAGAGTTGCCGTATTTGGACATCCTTACATCAATTTCCATATCAATGAATCAATTGCAGTTCTTCTAATTATTCAAAAACCAAAATTTGAAAATTTTGTAAAAAAAAAAAAAAAGACAGTTTCTCAATTAGCCATCCTTTCTAGTTATTCAAAATTGTGACGAGAGAAACTTGCTAAGGCAAAATTGTATTGCATCACTTCTTACGCAAGTACAAGAAACCAACTACCACAGAGATGCCAACAATGGCAACAGGGACAGCCCAGTATTGCTTTGTCAAGTCTGCAACTTTCTTAGAATAACCTTCTTTCTTGGATGTAATTTCAAGTTCCGGAATGGGAGTGGTGTCAAGCTCACCGATGCAAAACTTCTCCATGAGCTCCCTTGCACTTTTACTATGCCCCGCATCTTCGAATTCCTCAATGGCATCTTTTCCTTCAGTAAAATTAAAAACAACATGTAATAAAATGTTGTTCAGGATGATTTTCTTTGTTGGATACAGCTTGTTATGGTCGAGGTTTATGACAAATTTAATATGGAAGAATAAAAATAGTACCTCTTACATCAAAGAAAACATCATCTCCACCAGGATGCTCATCCAAATATGATGACACATCATACACCTACGTTTCACAAAAAGATGTTTCAAATTAGTACATGGGAGTTATAGAGAGAAGACATCAATTTCACCTATCCAATAATGTATGATATCCAAATGATTCACATGAGCAACGAAGACATCAATCTTTTTCTCCAAGAACACAGAAGGAAACCAGAGATGAAAAGGTTGTGGGAATTAGATGATATGCATCTAGATTCATGACCAAAAATACAAACAAACCGGCCCCTTGAAAATGATTTCAAACATGAAACTAAGATATTGCTTGAGAAATAAGCCACCTAAGATAAGATGGAGGCTATTCATTTGCAGTATCAACGGTTATGACATCCATTAAAATATATATTGGGATCAATTTCAAACTTTTGGATATGCACATTTACTTGGGTGACCGAAATTCAAGCATCATATTGTAAATCCTCCTAGGCACTCATAACCAATTTGTAAAGAGGAGCAGAAATACAACGAACCAATTTAGCATAGCATCTTGAGCTTCTAACCAGGAAAATTTACACCGAATTGAATGTTAAAGCACCCCTCAAACAAAAAGTTAAAGGGACAAAAAAAAAAATAAAAAAAGAAAAAGGTCCAACAATATTGACTCAAAGATTTTACCAAAATATATATATATATTGACTCGAAGAATTTCAGGCAATTGGGCAATTATTCTTGAAAGGAAAGATTTCAATGTCACATCATAATACAGAATGATTCATTCACTATCCCTGAAAAAATACAGCAAACATCACAAACTCCATTTCCATCAGTACTTTTGGGGTTCTCAATACATACATACTGAAACCATAATTTTAGAAAGTTGTACCACCAAATCCACTTCTAACTAAGAATAAAAATAATTACGTTATAACTAGAATATATACATGTATATAGACACAGAGAGAGAGAGAGAGAGAGAGAGAAAGCCCAAAACTGTAAGAGATGAACCCAAGACTATTTATATAATCTGCAACCATATTTGCCCTTTAACACCCTTAAATCTCTTCTAGGCCATCCCAACATCCAAAATCCTAATCATTCCAAAATCAATCGCATAACAGAAACAAATTGTAGCCAAGCTTTTTAAGTTTTGCATGCATTAGAAAATCATTTTCATTATGTGTTCTAGGAGAAAAATGATTTGCATTAGAAACTCATGTTTGGTATACAAATCTACATCTATCCATGGTCAAAAACAGGTTACAGGTCTGACTTCCAAGAGTATCCTATAAAAACAGCACATTTTAGGAATTAACATCAGCTATGTGCTAATGCAATTGAAAACCAAACAAGAAAAAAGAAAGGAATGTGTTAACCATGTATCCATCCTTTATTTTTACACTGAATGGTTCTTGGGGCAAAGGCCTAATGGTAAGGGCGAATATCAAACATACAATGAATCAACATCAGCATGTGGATACGAACTCCATACTCCAACCTTTAGCTATCAATTTAGTAATAGTAACAAATATCAGATTGAAATAGTGTGCCATTGCATGCAATTTATGTAAATATAATAAAAACCACAAAACATGCAGGCAAAAAGTAAACTACAGCAAATCAACCGAGAACCAAAGAATTGAGTTAATGATACAGTCAACGGCCTTAAATTCCAATAACAATTTGATAGAAAGTATTCCGAAGGGTCATTGGATACTTATTGAATTTCATGGAGTCAACCTAATTACAAGCCAAATTTAGACAATGACAAAAGACATAAAGGATAAGTACATAAATTGACTCTATAAAATTCAACTGAGTATTCAATGATCTTCAGAATATTCTCTCTCAATTTGTTATAGGAATTTAAGGCCATGGCTGTGCCATAAACATAAACTTTTACATTTTAAATTCCAGGTACAATTCTATCTCTCATTAAATCAAAGCAATAGGCCCAAAATCAAAACATAGGAAACAAAATGAAAAAGCTTGGATCTTTGAAACAAAGATCTTCAAACATGATTCGCATCATGAATTTCACGGAGTATATTTAGTAACTATGCAAATTTAGTGGATGGACAAGAAAGAAACATAAAGGATATAACAGAGGTCATAAGGGTATAATCCTTTGAGAGAACCAGAGCAAGAAGTACAAAATCAAAACATTGTAAACCTCATGAAAAAGCTTGAAACTTTGGAATAAAAGCTCATAAAACATCTATTTGCAAATATTCCTGTGGATAAAAGCTCATAAAACATCTTTTTGCAAATATTCCTGTGTAGTATCAATCGCAAGGCCATAATTTCAAATAACAGAATTCCACAAACCCCAATGGGCCAATTCACATGGTATAAAACCAAACTACAACTGTTGAAGACGCAAAACAGATCTAGGAAGCAAAAAAATCCGCATACGCAGATAGAGAAACTGAAAAAAGAACCATAATGAAAACGAACAAACAAAAAAAAGAAAATCAAATAAAATATATTTGCTTCACACGGCACAGAATTCATACAAAATCTCTTAGAAACCAAAACACATACACCAAAGAATTGAAAAAGGATAGAAATAAAACAAAACACCGAACATAGAAGATAGAAACATGTTGATGTAAAGGCAAAGCGAAGGCATGGATGAATGGGTTAGTGGTACCTTGCCGTCGATGACAACCCAGCAATCGTCCTTGGAGTTATGCTGGGAAGCTTCTTGAATTGTATAAAGCTTGGTAAGAGTGGGCATGTTTGTCGGCTTTTGCTTGATTTTGAACAAAAGGGTCAGAGGTTTTTTGGGTTCCAGATAATCATATATCTCTCTTTCTCTGTGTCTCTGGGTCTATGTGTTGGGGTTGGATCCTCGTCCTCGCGGCCAAAGCTTTGACTGCAGGACTTGGTATGCTCAACGAAGTATTGGGTAATGGGAAAAGACACAGAGACACAGAGAGATAGAGGGAGCAGACAAGAGAGAAGGTTATAAACTAAAGCAACCAATCCAAGGTTTGGGTTACACACCAACTTCTGTCTTTTCTGGGCAGTTATTGTTTCCATGGGCCGGACCTGGAACCTGGCCCAAGTCCATGAGACCATGTTGCTATATTCGTGTAGAGAGCGACTAAACGTGAAAATGTGATATATTTCTATCCATTTTTTTACCATACTTAAAAAAATTTAAAAGACTTTTATAAATTTTTGTGGAATTAAAAAGTTCGGTGTATTCAATATAAATTTTTAAAGATTCTGTACAAATGTATTTGGTATTTGTTTTTATTCATTCCTTTAGTTATAATGTTTTTATTAAAATTTTGTTTTTAACTAATAACTAAATGAAATTTGAGCGCGCTTGCTTTTGAAAATGCAAGATACAATGAACAATAAAAAAAAAAGAACTTTTTACATTTTAGTCAACAAGCTGATCAAGATTTGAACCAAGGATGCCTCGACGAGCCTTTTTTTTGGATTTTTAAAATCCCAATCAAAAGAATATGTGCCAAAAAATAGGTTATTATTTCAATAATATCGTGATTAAATTTTAATTTGAAAGTTTCAATCGAACATTTTTATTTTTATTTTTCATTTAATTTATCAAAATTTAAAAAAAAATTAAAAAAAAAAGAAGCTTTTTGCCAGTTATTCAGGTAGCCACGGGAAAGGTCTTTCCTTTTTCAATATATTTTTACTTTTTTATTTTTAATTATAAATTATTGATTCAAACTCATGTTCTTATATAGTATAAATATGTTTAATTTTCTGAAGCTATTTTTTTTTATCATATTTTTACTTTCTTTTGTATTTTACCATACTTGCTTCCTGTGATGAACTTGCATATAAAGTCATCTCTTTTTTCTGCAACAAAGTTTTCAGGAAAAAAAAAACAATTTGTCTTTGTAGCATAATTTTCTCTTACCATTTTGTGTCCATTATTTTTATGGTTTTTTTTTTTTTGGGTCAATTCTCAATTTTATGAATGATGCTCCAAATTATTAACTTTTTATACAATTAAGTATTCATTTAGTATAATTGACGAAAATAAAATTTTTTACCTATAGAATTTTATACAATAAATTTTTGTGAAAAAAAAAAACTTTCACTAAAAAAGTTAATAAATATTTAGTTATATATTAAAAAAAAAGCTCATTAGATTTCTCATATAAATTAACCAAAAGAAAAAAAAAACTTTTTTTCTAAAGAAGCTCATACTTTGGAATTTTTTAAAACATTTTTAAAAAGTTTTTTTTTTTTTTTTGTTAACAAATGTTTGTCGACTATAATCAAGACTTTTGAAAAAAGCAAAGAAAAAAAAAAAAAAAAAACCCTACGACTCTAATAAATTACCATATCTATAGGACAAGATTTGGATACTACGTTGCAAGAAAGTTTGAGCTATTACATTTTTCACTTTGACTAAGATCCTCTCTTCATCTAAGCTATTTAAGCTTTTGTGAAGTTTTTACCGTAATATTAATATACATTGATCTGAAATTTTGAGAACGTACAACAGAAAAGATAAAAATAAAATAAAACAAAACAAAACAAATCTCCCACACCTAAAATTTTTATTGAACTCTGATTGTGCTCTTAATTTGCTAACTACCATATGTCATTAATCATTATATTGTGAAAATAGGTTAACAAAAGAATATTTGCATTTTGCCTTTTGATATGAAGATATTAATAAACACGATGAGACACAAAAGTAATTGAGCCAAAAGTCTCCGCAACAAACTTAGAGAAGATAATTTATAACAGAATAACCCCACACAAAGAGTGAATATATCAAAAATTAGTAAAATTATATTATATGTTCAACAAGAGGCATAATAGTTTTTCACATATTTTTACTTACTAGCTTACTGTGGATTATTTAGTATACCAATATTTAATCTGATTAAACTCTCCTTAAATTCGATCATTTTCACATGAGATTTTTTAAAAATATAGTTTAAATTTTTTTAATACCACTAATTGGATCAAACTGGATAATATATTTATATATATATATATATATATTTATTTATCACCCCATTAGATGCCTATTACCTTTCAACAATAATCGGAGAAAATCAAACTCCACTAATGCTTTCCTGAAAATATATCCAACCTTAACATTTTTTATCTGTTAATAACATAAAAACTCAAAGTAATTATAAAAAATCAACTGTAAAATTTTTTTCGCAATTTAACTCAAAGTAAACTATGACACCCTTTATGAGAAAATCTGCTTCCATAATCTAGATTATTTTTCAATTTGCAAAGAATAGTTAACCAAAAATTTTTACTCATCTAATAAATTTTGCAATGGTTGTCTTGGTCATACCAAACAAATGATATTCTAATATTGAAACATGAAGGATATTATTTTCTTCTTTATGATATCCAAATTATTGCTTAAGCATATATTTACTTTCACAACAAACTTTAAAGAAGGCAACTCACACCAAAATATCCCAACACAAAGAATCTACAGGTAAAAAATCACATTATATGCAAAAGTCAACAAAATTATCGATCATATAATTTTGTATTTATTTTTATTTGAAATGAAGGGATTTCAACTCAATACCATTATGGCTTTGGATAGTGAACCTTTAAATATTTAATTATTTCATAGAATTTGATTGACAATGCATTATATCAGTGATAAAAATATCGATATCGATGGAAATATTAAGAGTATAATTTTATAGAAATATCGATGTAAATATCGATAAAATTACAGAAACTATAAATATTTAATTTAAAAAATAAATTTTTACATATAAGATAATTAATATAGTAAAATAATATAAAAATACAATAATTATAGTACAATGATAATAAAATAGCCCATAAATATTAAAAAATATTATCAATAAAAAAATATCATATTTGTTAGTATTAAAATATAAAAAATTTAACAAATAATACTAAAATATATTAAATTTTCAAATATAATTCATAATACATCATCAATACCAATATGTATTTAAATTAGGCCTCGACTACCTTGCTTTTGTAGTTATAGTGCAATATTTCTAACCATATTAAAAACAATAATCCATTTTCTTAAAGTATGAAACTAATAAAAACTGGGTTACTATTCTTTTTGAAGTATTAATTTCGCTTTTGTATTAACATATGCAACCTTTTTCTTTTCTTTTTTTTACATGTGCAACTTAAACACTAAAGTTGCTACTTTTTCCAACAGACCAATAAAAGGATGTTTAGTCCAACCTATTCAAGTTTCGAGCGATACAATAAAACCCAAAATAGAAAGTCTAATGGGTCAATTCATTCTCAAGCCCATATCACACAATTGTTAGATATATGAGTCCAATATATATATATATATATATATTTAATTGTGCTTTTTTTAATTTCTGGAACACTTTTTATTTAATTGTGCTTTTTTTACTTCTGAAACACTTTTTTTTCCTTATATGTTCACACATTAATTGAAACGATGAAGCACAGCTGTCACCCAATCTTTCTCTCCACCGCCATGTGAAATATGTCCCCTCTCTCTCTCTCTCTCTCTCTCTCTCTCTTCCAAGCCTCTCCAAAATCTAAGCAAAGCATAGATCAGACCCATCCCTCACTCTCACTTTGCCTAGCTCTCTTTTTTTTTTTTTTTCATCTGTAATGGCTTCTCTAAGTGCTCCTAAGCTTCTATCAATTTCCACAAATCTCGGTGGCATATCGAAATATCGACAATATTTTCTAAGCTTTCCTTCGGAAAACTGCTATTTTTACAAATATCAGTGACAACGTAGATGTTTCCATGACAATCCTGACAGATATTTCTTCATTCCCCTTTCGATGTTGGTGCTCATTGAAATTCGACATTATCATCGATATTTTGCCGATATTAACGACTTTTATTTCACTTGGCTGACCATATAAGATTCCATGGATGGCATAATATGCCCAAGATAAGGAATTAAAGTTTATCTACAAGAAAAGTCTGTAAAAGAATTATTTTTGTCCATGAATGGAAGGGAAATATTTATGACATAGTTGGTTAAGTGCGCTGAAAAAAAAATCACCGATATCAACGAAATATCGATGATAATGTCGAATTTCGGCGAGCACTGATACGATAGGGAAGGAAAAAAATATCTATTAGGATTGTCGTGGAAATATCGACATTGTCGTCGATATCTGTGGAAATAGCAGTTTTTCGATTAAAAGTATAGAAAATGTTGCCGATATTTGTAGAAATTGATAGAAGCTTAGGAGCACTCAGATAAGTCATTAACGATGGAAAAAAAAAACAAAGAGCTGGGCAAAGTGAGAGTGAAGGGTTTGGGTCTGATCTATGCTTTGCGTAGATTTTGGAGAGGTTTGGAAGAGAGAGAGAGAGAGGGGACAGACTTCACATGCGGTGGAGAGAAAGATTGGGTGACAGCTGTGCTTCATTGTTTCAATTAACGTGTGAACATATAAAAAAAAAAAAAAAGCCTTTTAGAAATTTAAAAAAAAAAAGCACAATTAAATATATATATATATATATATATATAATTTGGACTCATATATCTAACAATTGTGTGATATGGGGTTAAGATTGAACTCATCCATTAGACTTTCTATTGGGGAATTTGGTCCAATACCTTTTTTTAAAGGGCTTTAAGAAAATTTACTCCTATTTTTTTAAGTTTTTTTTATTTATCCCTTATTTTCTATTTTACCCCAATAAAATAAAAAATTACTTCATTTTTCTTTTTTTCATTCCTTTTTTTCGAGATCTCTTCTGCAAAAACCCAACAATACTAGCAATAAGTTAAAATCGCTAGAAGAAATGAATATACAATACTTAGCATCATCAACCCATGTTTAAAATCATTGAAAAGTTTTCAAAGTTTTCAACTTTTTCAGCCATAATATTCAAAAACTTGGTCTGCTCCACATTAGTACTCCCAATTCTGCTTAGGCCAAAAATATCAAAACGAAGCAAAACCCAATAAATCCCAAAAAAGGGAAAAGGAACATGCTTGGAACCAAATTTTGAGATAGAAAGCGGTACAGGAGTGTCCAGCTGCGTGAAGAAGGCGAAGAGCAACGCTACTAGACAAAAATGAATTTTACTCATTTTATATTAAATAAGGATAATTCAGGAATATTTGAAAATAGATGGGCAAAATAAAAAATATTTGAGTAAAGAAGGTATATTTCATTAGGCCTTATAACTAAGGGGTATTGGGCCCGTTAATTGGTCTGTTGGAAAAGGTAACAACTTTAGTGTTTAAGTTGCATATTTTAAAAAATAAAAACTAAAAAAAATTGCATATTTTAATACAAAAGCGAAATTAATACTTCAAAAAAAATAGTAATCCAGTATTTATTAGTTTCATACTTTAAAAAAATGGGTTATTGTTTTTAATATGGCTAGAAATATTACACTGTAACTACAAAAGCAAGGTAGTTGAGGTCTAATTTAAATGCAAGTTGGTATTGATGATGTATTATAAATTATATTTAAAAATTTCATGTATTTTAATATTATTTGTTAAATTTTTTATATTTTGATACTAATAAATATTGTATTTTTTTTACTTACAATACTTTTTAATATTTATGAACTATTTTATTATCATTGTATTATAATTATTGTATTTTTATATTATTTTACTATATGAATTACATCATATGCAAAAATTTATCTTCTAAATTAAATATTTACAATTTTCGTAATTTTATCGATATTTCCATCAATAATTTCATAAAATCATATCCTCGATATTTCTATCGATACCAATATTTTCATCACTGGTTAAGTGTGACAGATCCACATTTTATTAGGCTTTTGTGTGGTTAATTAAATAAATAAATAATTATTATTATTTTTATATAAAAAAAATTGCATAAAAAATGGACAATGAATGTAAAACAACTAGTTCGTTAGTTTGGCTGTGATTCATGCTTGATTGATCTCATTTTGTTTTTATTTTTATTTTAAAAAATTCAAATTATATTAGTTAGAAGAAACTTAACAATAGCATTGTTAAAAAAAAAACAAAAAAAAAAAAAAGACCACATCTATAAAACTAAAATGAAAGCAATGCAGTCTTCTTCCTTTAAAAGCTAAAGCATACAATTTGACATGCTGCCAGGGGCAAAAGAAGTCCATATGTTAAATCAATCACCATGGAAGGTCAAAGTTAATAGTGCTTGTGTTATGCCATAAAGCAAACCAACTCGTAAATGCTTCACACCTTGTCCTTCCATAGACTTGAAAGCCTTTATTCACAATTCCCTCAATACCGAGCCTTGTACATCCAGGCACGCTAAACTACATAAAATGAGAATATGAAGCGTAGGATAGTTTCAAAGATATTGGTGTATCAATATGATCTTTATTTTCTTTTTAACAAATGCATATTAGGTTTTTCGTTAGAGTTTATAATATTAACCATTTGACATACAATTAGGCAGGCCACATAAATATTAATATTTACTTGAAATAGATGCTGTGAGTTGAAAAAGGTAACTAACATTAACAAACATAGAAATGCTAATTAGTTAAGTTAGACCATAAATTCTACACAAATTCTAAACAACCTAACCTCAATTGGGACATTCAATTTGGTTCAAAATTTTAATTCCAAGTCACATGTTTGCTTAATGATACAATTAAGTCAACCAAAATTAAGCACTATGTAAGCTCACATGCATGTGTACAAATATTTGCCCAGTCAGTTCATTTATAACCATATTTTTAATACCTAAAATGTCTATACAGCACACTCACATAATGAATTTAAGAACGGGGGAAGATTTACAAAATGCATCCCCAAAAAAAAAAAAAAAAACACCTTCCAGTAATGAAGTTTTACATGGCAAGTAAAAGTATCTTGTTGTGTGTAAATTTGTTGCACAAGTTTGAGAAGTTTGGGTTAAGGTGTCAAATGACAATAACATCAGATTTTCAAAAGAGAAGAGTAGTCTACAAGGAAATAAAGGAGAAAAAAACGAGAAACAAGAACACAAACCAATCAAAAATAGCAAACCAACTCAAACTTAAACATTCAAGAAATCTAAAGATGCAAGAGCACTCAAAAGAGGAAATAACCATACTAAGAGCATACAAGAGCATACTTTTTTTTTTTTCTTTTTTTGTGGGACCACTCTTCTAGACAACTTATAATTTTTTAGATTCATAGACCCAATAAGACAACACAGAGGAGGGATAATAGTTTAACATAGAAAATGACCCCTTTATATGCTTATTGGGAAATTAGCTGGTTTTCATCAAGTTATAACATATTTACCTTTTGGCTGAAAGCAAGAGTTGCTAGGCCTCTGTGTACTTATTATTGGAAAAAATGTATGTATAAATATAAATACATGTAGAAAAATAATATAAAATAAATAAAATTACATAAAAATAATTAAAACATATTAGAACATGTAGGTCTTTATAATTGATCTGCTTTCTGTAAAATTGATCGAGGTCTATGTGGTACCACAGTGTCCTGAAGATTTTTTTTCCCACCGGTATAGGAGCTTTGTGACAAACATCTCCCAAGGTACAATAGCTGCAAAAAGCTTTCAGATCTAGCACCTCCGAAGCTTTTCTCTTCAAACTATCAGTGTATCTTTGCTTTACCACAGTCAATATTTTTTCTCTCTGGTGTTTGATGTATCTCTAAAAAAAAATCCAATTCGTCTGTATTACTTTTTTTGTGCTCTTCTAAAAAAACTAAAAGAATGTTGGATAGTACGTGTAACCTCCAAACTCTCAACAAAGAGCTATTTCTCCCGTAAAACTCTCAATCCACTTTTCAAAATATTATTTGATTTATTTATTCAAATAAATATTGTTTTATCGAAACAAACAGTACGAAATAAAACAAAACCCAACCCTTTTAAGGCCCAAATCATTCACACTTTTTAGGTCCAAACTCTAACGATCCCTCACATGAATGATTTGATTTCTAAAATAAAGCATGACTCTGGTGGTAAACCTCTGCAGTTGGAACCTGTATAGGATAAGTAGATGTTCTCTTTAAACCTTTCCTTGTGAGAATACATCTACTTTACTGACTAATGGTAGATGTGATATCTTTGAACCATTTCGTCCTTTGTGTAAATGATAACATAGTCCACACATGATTCTTTCCTGGTACACTTCAGTTCTCACTGTTGTGTCCATTTTGCTCCTAAACACCTCCCTGGTTCTGCGAGAGATTTTAAAGAATTGCGCCCTAAACAATTCTCCTTTGAAGCGACCAATCTTCTCTCTCACATAGGTGATGCCTATTTTCAATGTAATTAGCATGACTATGCATAGATTACTAAACACAAACTTATAGGAATCATTAAAAGCGTACTTTATGCTTAACATCTTTCTATCACTATTTCATCATAAGAATGGGTAGAAAATTAACCCCACAGTGATCCATACCAGCCTTTACAATTGCGTTGTCCCATTGAACCTAGATCTTGGGATCTCCAATTAACTAGGTTGGGTTTCCATCATATTGACTTTATTCATGGGCTTCAATTCCATTCCCCTCGATGAGTTCTCAACTAGTTCCCTATTTAACCTTTTGGTTAGCGGATACGCAATGTTATCTTTCGACTTTATATAGTCTATTGAGATAAATCCAATTGAGATTAACTATCTAATGGAATTGTGTCTACGACGAATGTGTCTAGACTTTCCATTATACATAATATTTTGTGCCCTGCTAATCGTAGATTAATTATCACAATGTAAACTTATTGTTGGTACAGGTTTAGGCCACCTAGGAATGTCCTTTAAAAATTGGCGTAGCCATTCTGCCTCTTCACCACATTTATCTAATGCGATAAACTCAGATTTCATCATAAATTGAGCTATCACAGTTTGTTTTGAGCACTTCCATGTCACGGCTGCACCCACTAATGTGAACACATAACCACTAATGGATTTTTAATCCTTGATATCTGTTATCCAATTAGCATCACTATATCCTTCTAATACAGCAGGATATCTTATATAGTACAGTCTGTATTCACGAGTATATCGTAAGTTCTTTAGTACTCTAACGATCCATTTCCAACGATCTTCATTTGGATTACTCGCGTATCTACTTAGTATATTTATTGCGTAGGCTAAATCTGGTCTGATGCATCATGTACATCAAACTTCCAATCACCCTAATATATTCCACTTAAGATACACTTTTCCATTTATTTTTGGATAAGTGTAAACTCAAATCTATAGGTGTTCTGGCTATACAAGTATCATTATTACTAAATTTAGCCAGTATTTTATCTACATCATGAGTCTGACTAAGAATGATTCCATTTGAAGTCCTCGTGATTTTCATACCCAAAATCACATCTACAAGCCCTATATCTTTCATGTCAAATTTAGAATTTAACATGACTTTAGTAGTTCAGACCATATTGTGATCACTACCTATTATGAATATGTCATCTACATATAAACATAGAATGACATATCCATTCTCTGTATCTTTTACATAGATACATTTGTCACATTCATTTATCTTAAATCCATCATTTAGCATGGCATTATCAAATTTTTGATGCCACTACTTTGGAGCTTGTTTAAGTCCATATAAGGACTTTACCAATCTACTGACTTTCTTTTCCTGTCCTAAAGCGGTGTGTCAGGACCTATCCAAGATCCCTCACCGGAACCCTAGATAAGCCCTGATCCCAGGGAAACACCACCGAATCTCCCAACAGAAAATCCGACAGTATCTCCCCTAAGGGTAGAACTTACCATAATTTTCCTGCACTGAAAATACACATCTATATACACCACCTTATTCCTCCCACCTTGCTACAATTTACTTCCACAAGTTTGCAGGACTTCAAATAAATGATAGAGAACCAGTGCAGAATTAAATAAATAAACGTCCAAATAGTATACAAAGCTACAATTGAATATGAAATTTAATACAATACAAGATAAAAAGAAATAATACAAGATAGAAATGAAAGGAAAAGCCTTTTGGTCTTCGACAACGAACCAAGATGTCGCGCTCGCTCCCGGACGATCAACATCAACTAACCTAGGCCTAAGGGAACGGAATTTAAAAATATGAGATGCTAATCATCTCAGTGAGTAACCCAATCTACTAAACAGGAAAATAAATAATAATAATAATAATAATATTAACTTGATTAATCAATAATAAATAAGTAAGTAATTATTAAGTATTTAAAAATAATACTTTCTCTCAAAACCCTTACGATTCACTCAGTTTGAAAAGTTCTTTTTTTAAAATATTTTCGCAAAACCCAACATTTTATGCCCCAAAAATCTAGAAAAATATTTAATTAATAATTTGCAAATAAAAGACAATAAATTAATAATCCAAAAATTTTAGTGAGAAATAATTATAAAAAATAAGACTAATGACAAATATTAAATTGGGAATAAAGTATTGTAAATAATTAATACGAAAACACAATAAAATTTACATTAACAAAAAAGAAAACCAAATAATTAATAATAGAACTCAATTTAAAATGCCAAAACAATTTAATTTATAAAACACTATTAAAAACATTTTAATTAAAATAAAATTCTAAAATATTGTATGATTAAAATTATGTCGTGAAAATCATTTGATGCACCCACTATATACCAGTGGCACCAACGGTACCCAGCGTCCCAAGCACCGCCAGACAGGAGGTTAAAGAGAGAAACCAGCATACGATCGCGTGGTGTCCCACTGTGCCGCTGCAAACAGGCATCCCGGCCATGGAGGGGCGGCCTACCCTCATCCGATGGTAACCACAGGACAATCCCATAATCACCTATGCGCTACTCACACCTACATGTGCACTCACCACATCCACCTGCGCGCTAATCATATCCATGTATAAAGAACACCAGTACGTGTATGTACATTTAAAAATCATAAAATCAATATATTTATTTTCAAATCTCAAAATCTCATAAATACTATCGGGTTTATTCTATCCAATTAAACCCGTAAATTTTCCACAATTCCTTTATAATTCATCATCATAAATCAATCGCATAAATTCTATCAATTTCAAATCCATCAATGAAATTAACAATAATTTAAAATAAATATTCCTTCAATTCCTCAAAATTCAAAATATAATTAAATCACAAAAAAATTCCAAAATTCATAAATCCATATAGATGCATTTTTATTGCTTGAAATAAATTCACAATAATTTCAACAATAAATCAAAAATGTTAAAATCATAATTTCCTTAAATATCAAATTTTCATAAAATGAATTTCCATAATTTATCAAAATCAAAATATGCTTTAATGCACATATACATTTCAATTTATTCAAATTGTGCCATCAAAATTTAATTCACATTTTATCATATAATCAACATAGAATAAAAACATTCAAATATTAGAATATTCCAAAATATAATTAATTTAATACCCAAAAATAATTTTGAAGGTGGGTCACTCACCTCGAGCACGCAATTCAACCAAGATCCTCCATAAAATCAATTCTACGACTCACACGTGCTCCTAAAATAACAATATTACACAGGATCAAATAAATTAATATTTTATTCGGATAAATAATATCTGGTACCCGAGTGGTTTGACACAAACGGTAACCAAAATTTGCAAATAAGGTATCAACGGAAAGCTAAGGGGACGAGGAATACGTTACAGATCTCCGTTGGACTCAACTCGACTGGAGGTGGCTTGAAACGGACGGAAGCTTTCAGCCGAACTTCAAATTGTCGTGTCTCTCAAATGGCAAGGAATTGAGCTGAATGGACTTCAAAATCAAACTCAAGACAAAATAGGGGGAATAGGGTATGAAATCAGGCTAGATTGGTCGGAAAACAACGAAATCGCCGAAAAAACAAAATGGGCCGCCGTCTGCTTCAGCCACCGATTTGGGCGCGTCACCGATTGGCCAGTCGCCAAACTTGGTAGCTAAGCTCGTCGACGGCTAGGCTTCACTGGTGGTTGGCACATGTGGCCGTCCGGTGGCCGGAAAAGATGAAACAAGGAGAGAGAGATTGATGGGAAGGAGAAATGAAGAGAGAAGGAGAAGAAGGAAGAAGAAGAAGAAAGGAAGAAGAAGCCCGTGGGGCATTTTCCCATGTGGGAGAAAAGGAAATAAAATAAAAATAAAAATAAATATATATATAAAATATTAAAATAATACAGTATAAAAAAAAAATTTTACAGATCCATAACTTGTAAACCACATATCCGTTTCAGGCGTGCCGCTAGTCTATGAACTCATATCAATGAGTACTTCACAACTGTGCATGACTCAAAGCTCAATTTTGCATGAACAAAAAGTCAACTCCGACATCCCTTGGACAGTTTGGACCACGACTTGTTTTGCTCGGAACTTTCAAACAGTAGCTCCGTTTTCAACATGCTACTAGTCTATGGACTCGAGTCGATGCATACTTTGCAACGGTACCCCGATCAAAGAGAAATTCCATCCGGATCAAAAAGTCAAATTTTGACCCTTCTCGGTCAACGACGGTCAAACCCAATCAACCTCGGTCAACGTGAAAAAAATTCAGATGTTGTTCGGGACGGGATGTTACAGGTGAAACCCTCAGGTTACTCCATGTAGATCTTTTCATCTAGATCTCCATTTAGAAAGGCTGTTTTCACATCCATATGATGTACTTCAAGATCCGTAATGCAACAATCGCCAATATCATCCTTATGGAATTTATCCTCGTTATTGGAGAATAATTGTCAAAATAATCAAGGCCTTTTTTTTCTTGTATCCCTTAATTACAAGCCTTGCCTTGTATTTATCTATTGTTCCATTTGCTTTCATCTTCATTTTAAAGATCCATTTGTAACCTAAAGGTTTACAACCTGAAGGAAAATCTACTAATTCCCAAGTGTGATGCTATAAGATGGAATCAATCTCACTTTTTACAGCTTCTTTCCATAAATTATATTCAGGAGAATTTACAGTTTTTTGGAAGCTTTGAGATTCACTTTCTAGCATATAAGTAAGAAAATCTGGATCATAGGATTTTTCGATTCTTACTCTTTTGCTACATCTAATCTCACCCTTAGTCTCATCTTCATTCTCTTGTCTCGATGACTATCATTATCGATGACTATCATTATTATCACACTGATAGTATCATAAGTTTGTTTAGATGAACTTGGTCCTTCTTCCACTTTATACAGAAAAATATGTTAGAAAAATGATGCATTTCTAGATTCCATTATTGTGTTCTTGTGTATATCGTAAATTTCTAACCTATACACAAGGAACCGATACGCACTACTATTTTGTGCATATCCTATAAAGATGCAATCAATAGTTTTGTAACCTATCTTCACCTTCTTAGATGTAGGTACTACTACTTTGGCTAGAAACCCCCACACTCGTAAATATTTATAGGAAGGTTGTCTTCCCTTCCACAACTCATAAAGTGCCTTTACCTAATCTTTCTGGGGCACCTTATTTAAAAGGTCTTTTGCCCCAGAAGTTCTGAGGTAATTTAGAACTTATCAGCATTGCATTCATCATTTCTTTCAAAGTTTTATTTTTCCGTTCAGCCACACCATTTGATTGTGGCAAATATGGTAGATTAACTTCATGTATTATGCCATGTTGAGCACAATACTCTCCAAATGGAGTTACATATTCTCTACCATGATCACTTCTGATCACTTTAACTTTCCTGTTGAGGTGATTCTTAACTTCCATTTTATAGAGAATAAATTTCTCTATAGCCCCATCCTTGCTCTTAAGTAAGTACACATAACAATATTTCGTGCTATCATCAATAAAGGTGATAAAATACTTATTACCACCTCTAGTTGGTGCGAATTTTAAATCACATACATCACTATGTATTAGATCCAAAGGTTCATTATTTCTATCAATTTTTTGATATGATGACCTCGTTGATTTTGCTTCCACACAAGTTTCACACTTATAGTTGGAATCAATTTCAAACTTGGGAATATAATTTAAGTTAATTAACCTCCGTAGAGAATTATAATTAACATGTCCTAGTCTACCATACCATAAAATGGAAGACTTAAACAAGTGAACAAAAGAACTACTAACTTTATTCATTTCTTTAAGTTTTACAGTCATTACATTGAGTTTAAATAAACCATTGACTACATAGCCATTTCCCACAAAAATTCTAAATTTTGATTTTGACAAAATAACCTTATCTGACTCAAACACTAAGCGAAAACTATGTTTGCTCAGTAGCGATCTAAATACCAGATTCTTGCTAATGTCTGAAACATACAGTACATTATTCAAAGTTAGCTTTTTTCTCGAGGTCATCTTCAGTGTTACTTTGCCCTCACCTTGGATTTCTGAGGTAGTGAAGTTTTTCTGAGGTAGCGAAGTTACCCATGAATAACTTCTACCCATTCTTCTTTGGTTCGAAGGAAGTGAACATGCGCTTATCCACACACACGTGGCGGGTCGCACCAGTATCTACCCACCACTTTCTAGGATTAGATCCCACCAAGTTCACCTCAGATATCATAGCATTAAGGTCAATGTTATCAACCTCTCGAGTGATGTCCTCCATCACCTGTGCCTGGTTCCTCTTTCTCTTTGGCAGCCTGCATTCCGTAGCTCTGTGACTCATCTTGTCATAGTTAAAGCACCTGCCTTGAAACTTGGCATTCTTGGAGATTTCTCCTTTAGGCCCCAACTTGGGAGCTTTTCTAATTTTCTTCTTATTTTTGGAGCTCTGACCATGCTCCATAACATTAACCTTCAACACAGCCTTCAAATCTCTTTTATCAGACTTTCTGTTGTCATCTTCAATGCGTAGCTTACTGATAAAAGCCTCTATATCCATCTCCTTTTTTTTGTGCTTCAGATAATCCCTGAAGTCACTTCAACTTGGAGGTAGCTTCTCAATCATACAAGCCACTTGTAAGGCTTCATTCATGATCATCCCTTCAGTAAGTATTTCTTGAATCAGCACTTGTAACTCATGTACCTGATTCGTTAATGGGTTTGTATCTACCATCATATAGTCTAAGAATCAGCCTGTAATAAACTTTCCTGAACCCGCATTCTCAGTCTTATACTTCTGGTCCAGTGTTTCTCATAACTCCTTAGCCGACTTCATGCCACAGTATACACCATACAGGGCATCAGACAAGCCATTCAGAATATAATTCCGACATAAGTAATCGGAATTATTCCATGCATCCACCGCCATGAGAGTCTCCTTATCACTCTCTTCACTACTCGGTGGTGCATCTTCAGTCAAGTACCGCGCAAGTCCTAACATAATCAAGTAAAATAGCATCTTCTGCTACCACCTCTTGAAGTTTGCTCCACTGAACTTCTCAACTTTCTCTGCGTGACTAGCAGAAGGAGGCATCTGAATCCCAGAAGTCTGAGTGGGCACAGTCCTATTGTCTCCACTTGCCATTTCTGTATAATCACAAAAATCAATTAGTCATTATTTTCTATCTCCACAAACTAATTATAAGCAATTTCCAACAGGAAAACACAAAAAATGCCATTTTTAGAGCTGTTGTATACACCACAAAAAATAACTGTATACACCCAAAAAATAATGTTCACGTGTCACTGTTCACTGTCATGTGTCACTATGCTGACGTGGCACACCACCACGTCATCGCAATGCTGACATGGCACATGCCAAAGTCATCACTCTGCTGACATGGCACCCTGTCACATCATTAGTTCGTTGACGTGGTTCTGCCACGTGGCACCATAGCTGATGTGGTGTTGCCACGTGGCATGCCGTTTCCCACTATTACATGACACATGTCACTATCAGAGATCGATACGTGTTACCTCCATCAGGTCAACACGTGGCGCATCTAGAAGTGACCACTGGCGCTTCACAGAGACAGACACGTGGTGGCCTCATACTGTGCACGCCACTGTGCACCATTTATCAGCGTTTCGTATCGACACGCAGCGAGCCTATTTTACAATTGGGCCATTTCTCTTGGGCCTGGGTCAAAATCAGGCTTGAGTCTTGGGCTAAACAGTCGCTTGTTCTAACTACGGGCTAGGCTTTGAAATTGGGCCAGGTCTAACAAAATTTTAAAATCAGACCCATTTCACCCAGAACCAACCCATACCCCTTTTTTTTTACCTAATAACCCATTTTTAAGCCGTCTTCAACCGTTAACCATGTTTTCTAGACCCGTTTACTCGGGTAAATGGGTTTTTCTGATCCGGTTTGAATTTCCAACTAAATTCCACCAAAAAGTTTAGAAATTCATGGGCAATTCAATGTTTGGAAAAAAAATTTATTTAAAGCAAAATTTAATAATTACCCATAAATTCTTAAACCTCACGGTCAAACAAAATATATAAATTTTTTTTTCTTTTCATATCCAAAACATACAAATAATGTAGAACCATGATCATATATTAAAAATTAAACACCAAAGATTAAAGCATGGCATCATACACCAATTAAACAATAAAATAAATAAAACCCATCTACATTGTTATACATGGTTCTTTGATTTAATATATATATATATATATATTTTAGCCAAAACAATCAAACCTAAAAATAAAACATATACATGATCACATAAATCACATATACATACAAATAAAATTATGGCATGTATCTTTTTGATTAAAACATTTTTTATTAAACATAAATTATTCAAATAATCAATCAACACAACCTCGGGTAAGGAAAATTTTCCAATCTCAAAATTACACAGAACAAAATAAAATATATTTCCACATATATCTATATATATATATTAACAAAAACGTCTTAAGATTGTTGGGAAAAATGTATGTATATATATAAATACATGTGGAAAAATAATATAAAATAAATAAAATTACATAATAATAATTAAAATATATTAGAACCTGTAGGTCTTTGTAATTGATATGCTTTCTGTAAAATTGACCAAGGCCTATGTGGTACTACAGTGTCCTTAAGTTTTTTTCACCCACCGATGTAGGAGTTTTGTGACGAACGTCTCCTAAGATACAATGATTGCAAAAGCTTTCATATCTAGCACCTCCAAAGCTTTTCTCTTCGAATTATCAGTATATCTTTGCTTTCCTACAGTCAATATTTTTTCTCTCTAGTGTCTCATGTATCTCTCAAAAAAATCCAATTTTTCTGTATTTCTTTTTCTGTTTTCTTCTTAAAAATCTGAAAGAACGTTGAATAGTACATGTAACCTCCACACCCTCAATGAAGAATTATTTCTCCCATAAAACTCTTAACCCACTTTTCAAAATATTATTTGATTTATTTATTCAAATAAATATTGTTTTATCAAAACAAACAGTAGGAAATAAAACAAAGCCCAAACCCTTTAAGGCTCAACTCATTCACACTTGTTAGGCCCAAACTCTAACACTTATTCCTCTCAATTAAAGAACATGTAGTGTTGTATGCCAAGTTCAAAGCTGCTAGTTGCTTTAACCCTGAGTGCCTCCATCATTCCGTACACATCATAAGCTCTTCTAGTAGAGATCAAAATTCAAACCAGTCATGGAATTTATCTCTAAAGATTCAATCATAGATTTTTTAAGCTTCTGGTAGATATCAAATACAAGCATCCAATTCTCCTAAACGATACAGTATCTGGGATTCCACAACCATGGGTTACAAAGTTCTTTTCTTAGGCTTTTTAGAGACTTTAGAGCTTCATCTTAATATTTTGTCCGTGTAGGCAATCAATAAGATAAATTTGTATATGTATCAAAAGTATTATACAGTTGAGCATAGATATTGAGAGCACAATATGGATCAAGGAATATTGGGTTAAATAAGTAGATTGTGCAACATTGAACCCACCGCTTCAATCTTTTGATTTTATTAAATTTATTAAGGTTTTAAATAATCACCAGCCGTAAATATAAATAAGAAATTAGCTAATGTAATCTCATTTGAAGCATCACGTACCAGAATTTGTAAGGAACAGACAAACAACTACGAAGACTAATCACATACTCAACAAACACTAAAATCTGATGGAAAATTCAGTGTTCAAACAACCAGAACATGTTTGTATCATAATAGTGGAAGAGTAATCCAATTATATGATTAAACTTAAACAAAAATAAACAAGCAATTTACTGTGACTACATAGCAAAACAAGACGTGCTAAAGAAATGATTATATATGTTTGCCAAAACTGCTTACGGTTACCAACCTTGAAGAAGCTATGAAGGTTGGGTTTTTGGCTATGAAGCCAATGGTTCCTAATCGTTTTTTATTTTTTATTTTTTATTTTTTTTTTATCAGTTGCCAAATGGAACCAAGAAAATTTAAGAGTGAAGGATATAAGGACAAGACTTTCGCAATCTTGCACTTCGGTGTTGTTACTATTTCAATGGGTCAGACTTGGATCCTGGCCTAAGTCCATACAACGATTTGGTCACAAACATTAATCACCAATAAATTAGTTAATTGATTTACCTAAAAAAAGAAAAAAAATTATTGATTATCTTTAACTAAAATTGGATCTTCTACATTGGTAATACTCAAAACTCAGCAAAATTATCAATTATATGTTTCACAAAGGTTCAAAATTTCGGTATCGGTGAAAATATCAAAAAGTTTTGAATATCGATAAAAATTTACAAAAAATGATAAAAATTTATTTCAAAAAATGAAAATTTTTATTGAAACTTTAACATTAGCTTATTTAAACAATAAATTATCAAATTGACTATAAAAACTGCAAAAATATTGAATAGATATTATATTTCTCTTAATCAATTTAATTTATAGTAAACCGTAACGATTATAAATAAATTATTATTATGCAAAAATATATTTGATAAATTGCTTATTAATTAAGATAAAACAATCATAACAATTACATTATATTTCATAAATATTATCTCAATACTTATAGAATTTTTAAATAATTGAAAATTATTAATATTTTCTAATTCTTATTTTGAGATGTGAAATGCGAAAAGTAATAATTAAAAAATATATCTCCTTAATAATTTTTCATATAATTATTAATATATCAATCATAAAGATTTTGTATTTAATATAAGTGTCCATGATGTTTAGTATATAATATATATTTTTTTATTTACTTAATATTATTAATTTAAATATTATCAATATCAATTTTATATAATATTGTATTTTCATATTATTATTTTATGTTATTATTTTTTATTTTTGTATAATCAATTATTAGCTTGTAATTATGGAATTATAATGAAACCATCTTATAGCAAGTATTTATATATTTTATTACTAAAGTTAATTTAGTAAAATAATTTACTAAATATCAATAATATTTTTGAATTTTTTATAAAATAAAAAAAAACTTATAGATATTTTTAAAATTTTCATGAAAATTTCAAAAATTTACATTGAAATTTTTAAAATTTTAATAAATATTATGGATTTTTAACCAAATTGTTAAAAATTTAATGTAAATATTTTAACAGAAATTTCTATAAAAATTTTTAAAAATTTTAAAAATTTCAACAGATTTTATATAAATTCTATCCGTTTCATTTTAAATTTAAATCTTATTTCAACCCTTTAAAAAATTAAACATTTTCAAAAAAATTTTAAATATTTAAAACCTTGCGTTTCACAATGCAAAAAGGAACGGTTAGCACGGATGGACCCTCGTGGGATCCAGTGCTCCCTCAAATTTTTTAGGGTTAATTACACTGTACCTCTCTCTAGTTTTTCTTAATTACAACTAAATACTTTCAAATTTATCATAATTACATCCGTACCCTTTTCCATAAAAATTCATCCATAAAAATATTTTCTCACTCTTACGTGGCAATTAAAATTACTAAAATACCGTTATATATTAATTAAATGAATTTTGATTTGTTTGAAAAGTAACTATCAATTTTCAATGTCACCCCCTGAAAGGTTTAAAACATAAATAGAGAGAGTGCAACGGGAATTTGGTGAATGACATGCACACCCTCTTTTACTTGGAAAATTGATGAATTATCAGTTCAATAGTTGTAATGGCATTTCATTAAATTTTCAGGTGTAACAAAATATACTTCAAAGTGTCATAAGAGTCATTGGCTATACAAAAAGTAACAGGGTTGCAATCCTATTGGACTAATATTTTGTACACAACTAAATGTGTGTTGTGTCTCAAAAAAAAAAGAGGTGACACAACCCTCTATGCTATGCACTATATGTACCCTAACCTTAATGTACATTTGCTTGATGAAAGTCACCATGTACACCTATCAAAATATTCCTATAACTAACCTGCATTGAAGAAACAATTTGCATCTAATTTCAACCGCAAATTGCATTCCTCAATACAATCAAAAAGCATTTAAATGTACTAAAGCCTCCAATGTACAACCTGATATAAAAATCCATAACTATTTATCAAAATATTACTGAACTTGATGCTGTGGACTTGCTGCAGTCGCTATGGCTGAGAAAACCAAAGGACTCGGGTCACAGTGGGTTAGGATGATGAGCCTTGAGGCTGGGATGAAGAAGTTCCCTAGTTAATTGGACAATAGACAAACAGCAAAAATGAATATAAATATGCATACAAGATAGTTCTTTAACAAAAAAATGCAGACAATATAATTTCCAACATATAAAAATACATGTGCATTTCCCTGGGCAGCAATAGATACCTGTGAAGTTCCTTAGGCAACATCAACTCTAGCAGGTTCCTTTTATCAAACAAAGTGACAAAAATTAATACACAAAGCCAAAAACATAATTTATTTATCATCTTGACCAAAAAAAAAAAAAAAAAAACAAAACCACACAACTTCTTCTTTTTTCTGGGCATCAACTATTAGATGTTCCTAAGTAAAAAACACACACACAATCAACTTCTAAAAAATATCAAATCAAATTTTCATTCATTTCCCAAAAATAAATTTAAGAGAAGAGATATTATACCTGGGCATTTATAAGGCTTCCTTCACCTCTAACAGTACCCTTAAATGAAGCAAAGGAAAGAAATTAATAATCTTTGGAAAAACACACCAGAATTTTCTTTTCATCAATAAAGAAAATGTAATTAATGTACAAAGTAATGAAAAATATAACTTAAAAAAAAAAGTTATCCAAAAATAAGGAAATTCTTACATCTAATTGTTTCTTATTCTTTGCATGTAAAGGAACCTTTGGGCATGTCCTCTTGTTATGACCCATGGCTTTGCAAACCCCACACTTTAGAACATATGATCTTTTATGTGAGATTGGCTCATCGGACTCCTTTCTCCTTGCAAATTTGGGTCTGCTAGACTTCCTTTTCTTTGCAGGGAAATGGACTTTGTCACCTTCCATTTGTGGCTAGGATAATTCATTAGGTATCGGATGAATCTTCCCTGCATAGTTCAACATATATGGTTCCTTTGACAAGCAACTAGCCACATATGGAATAGGACCGACCCCCAAGTGAGTGATACATGCCATGGCATGTTTGCAGGGAATTCCATATATCTGCCGGACTCCACAGTCACATGTGGCCTTGTTGAAATCCACCAAAACTGTCACAGGTTGCAAGAGCAGATAAATAATTAGAAAATGAAAGAAAAATTCACATAATTTTAAAAAAAAAAATTGTAATTAACACCTATAACAGATTCATGCAAAACCTCAAACTCTGAATTTTCAGCATGAATAACCCGAATGTGCCTTCCTTCCTTTTGGAATTTGTTGACCTTAGCTTGAACTAATGGAGGAAGATCTGTCAGCCAGTCCTTAGCTTTTTGTTCTCTTTTGCTAAACTTTTTCATTACTTTTCTCCTCAAGCTTTCAACCAATTGCAGAATCGGTTTGTTCCTAATACTATCAACCTGACTATTAAATGATTCTGTAAGGTTGTTAGTTACATGATCCACTTTAATATCAATCCCAAATACATGCTTGCTCCAACTATCCACTGGAATGTCCTTCAACCAAGTATATGCATCCAAATTAACCGCCTTGATACCCTCCATTGCAACATTAAAATCCTTAATATTTGTTGACCTAGATGCTGCCCAAAACAAGTTCCTGACCTCAACACCAGGAAAATGAGACTTGAGGTTGGCAAAGATATGCCTTGCACAATACCAATTGAAGGCATTTGGGAAAACCTCATTAATTGCCTTCAACAAACCCTTCTGTCTATCAGACATGAAACAAATCCTTCTTGTTTCATGGACTCCTATGTACTCACTTATCAAATTGAGAAACCAAATCTGATTGTCATAGTTTTTCCCTTCACACACAAAGAAAGCCAATAGGAAAATGTTGTTATTTGCATCCACACCTACTGCAATCAACAACACTCCACCAAATTGCCCCTTGAGATGGCAATCATCTACTCCAATAAATGGCCTATAGCCCTTTAAAAAGCCATCCTTTTATGCTAGAAAACTCAAAAAGAACCGTTGAAAAACAGGGTTCTCAAATATGTAATGTAACACCCCGTCCCAAATCGCACCGGAATCCGTGCACGTTGACCAAGGTTGACCGTTGACCGTTGACCAAAGTGGGTCAAAAGTTGACTTTTTGACTCGGTGGGAATTTCGAGTTGACCAGCGTACCGTGGCGAAGTGCACGATGCCCCGAGTTCGTAGACTGGTAGCACGTCAAAAACGGAGCTACGGTTTGGAAGTTATGGACGAAACAAGTTGCGGTCCAAACTGACCAAGGGGTGCCGGAGTTGACTTTTTGTTTATGGGGAAAAGAGCTTTGACTCGTGCATGGTTGTGAAGTGCTCGTCGATACGAGTTCACAGACTAGCGGCACGCGCAAAATGGACATCCGGTTAAAAAGTTATGGACATTTGAAGTTTACCGGATACCGTATTATTTTAATGTTTTTGGGTCGGTGAACAGTGAAATGCCACGTGTCAGCTTCTGATTGGTCCATGTGGCATGAACAGTGTCACACAAGGGTTTTTATTTGTTAAAAGTCTCGCAGAAGAGAGAGAAAGAGAGAGAGAGAGAGAGAGAGACCGCCGGCCACCGGAGTTTTTCCACTGTTCCGGCCGAGTTACTGTGCACGCGCCAGCCAGCAAGCTTGCCCTCCTCATTTCCCGCAAAACCTCCAAGTTTCACGGCGAACGGCCGCCGGACGCGCCCGGATCGGACCTCCGAAGTTCGGCGGCGAGTTTTACCCCTCCACCGCCGGCCACCGCAAATCGACCCATTTTCGGCCTATCTACAGTACACGCGCTGTACACCCTTGATCCTCTCCTCAAGTCCGGCCGACCCACCAAAAATCACGGCCATCGGACCACCGATGCGCCGGGATCGGAGCGTTTTCCGGCGAGGGGTTGGAAATCTTCAAACGGTGATTTCTCCGCCGTCCGACCTCCGTTTTGCTCACCGCCGGTCCCGTTGGGTTGCTCTCCTCAAGATCTACAAGTCTGCAAAATTTCACCACCAACGGCCACCGCACGCGCCGCCGCCGGCGACGGTTGCCGGTGACCGCGGCGGCTCGCCGGAAATTACTGTTCCGACGAGTACCCGAAATTCCGGCCAGCTCCAGTCTGCAGTGTTCGATCTCCTAAATCCGAATCCGGCTTCCGTTTCCGCCAATTCGCGACGGTTTGGGAGAATTGCGGAGCCGAAACTCGAAAAGCTTTCCGGCGAGATTCCGACCCCGTCGGGTTCGATCACCGGAAAGTAAGACTGAATCCGTGATCCTCATCACGCGAGTTTCGAGTCGGTATATAACTCGTAACCCTTAGATGTCGCTTGGTGTTCGCTCCCCGGGTATCCATTTGGGAATTACCCGAATAAAATATTAATATTTTTGGTTTGTGCACTGTGGTTGTTTAGGTGCACGCACGAGTGGCGGAGTTGATCCCGAGGAGGATCTTAGTTGATTTGCGCTCTCCAGGTGAGTGACCACCTTCAAAAATTATTTTGGGCAATTAATTAAATTTAATTGGTATTTAATTTAGTATTTAAATTATGCTCATGTGGTGTGGTTTAATTATGGTTTTAATGCGGTTTAATTTAATTTATTTGTTATGCATGAGCAAGGTATGTTTCGGTATTAATTTTACGTGGTTTCAAATGTGATTTCTCGGGCATAATTGGGTTAAATATTTTATGAAAATATTTGGTTAAATTTTATAAATTATGCCCGCGGTATTTTTATGGTTGCATCTCGTATTTTGAGGAAAATTGTGGTTTGTTGATTATCGCTGTTTCGTACCGGGTTATTGGATAAAATATGTGGGATGGTGTTTTGTGAAATTTTGGTATACTTCCCACGGTGTTTTTTGGAAAAACGGTACGGTTGGTTACGTATGTTTATTTTTAGACGCACTCATACAGTATTGGTGTTCTGGTGTATGGTGTATGGACACGTGGTAGTGCGCGGTTATTATCTGGTTTAGCGCACGGTTTTTACTTCACCCGTGAGTTGCCATTGGACCGTGGGCAGGCAAGTTGTTATTGGCCACAGCCGCCCCCCTCCTTGGCCGGGTGATGGTTTTTTTAGCAGTTGGTACTGTCGGGACGCCGAAGTGACCGCTGCAGGTTTCTCTCTTTAACCCCCCCACCAGTCGGTGCTCGGGACGCTGGGTATCGGAGGGCATCACCGGTATATGGTGTGGTGCGTCAGGTGTAATTGTCGGTGTAAATTGCAAATAGTGTTTTAAACCCCAAAGGTGTTCAAAATGATTTACTATAACTTATTATATTTTTATTATATTTGGGGTATTTATTTATTTAATTGTTGTTTGTTAAATTATTTAATCCCTTGGTTTTTGGGAGGTATGCACATTGGGTTTTGCGAAAAGGTTTTAAAAAGGGAACATTTCAAACGGAGCGATTGGTGAGAGTTTTGAGGGAAATTATTATTTTCCAACAGTAATTATTATTTATTTATTAATTGCTAGTATTTGTTCTATTCCTTAATTGCTATTACTATTATTTTTATTATCACAAAAAGGTGTTCAGTAGTTCGGGTTACTCACGGAGATGATTAGCATCTCACACTCTTAAATTCCGTTCCCTTAGGTGCAAGTGGTGGTAGGCGTTCTTCCGGAGCGAACCAAGTTTTCCGCTGCTGTTGTGTTTCGAGAAGTTTCTTGTACTCTTTCATTTCAGTGTATTATTTCTTTTCAGCCTTGTTGTATTTCGGTTGTTTAGCACTTCTTAAAGCTCTGTATACTATTGGGATACTTCTGTTTTATTTATACACTGGACTGTTGTTGTTTTTGAGAAGTGCTAGAATTTGTGGAATCAGTTTGTAGTTTGTGGGAGGAATAAGGGGATGTTTTTAGAAGTGTGTTTTCAGTGCAGGTAGTTGTGGTAAGTAAATCCCTTAGGGGAGGCTCTGTCGGATTTTCCGTTGGAGGGTCCGGTAGGGTTTCCCTGGGATCAGGGCTGTCTAGGGTTCCGGGGAAGGAATTCTGGACGGGTCCTGACATGTAATTCCTATGGCACTTGACTTGTACCGTAGTATTCAGGTTCTTGCACAATAAAATATTTCCATAATCATGGAGCTTAGAGTAACTTGCTCCATGATCCCCACCTAACATTTCTAATACCCTGTTTTTTGCTCTATACAGCTTAGCATTTAAAGCATGAACTCCAATCATCTCTCTAACTTCTTTTTCAGGTCTTTAATTTTCATACCAGGATTGCATCTAACTTTATCCTCTATTTTTCTAGAAAGCCACTCACAAGTGACCATGGGATTCTTAGACAGCATTGTACAACAATGATCCTCCCGAAGTGTTTTTATTTGGAATGTAATATTATCAGCCATGAGGGATGCATGAACCCTCCAACCACAGCCCATAGCTGCACACTCACAAGTAACCCTATTCTTCTCATTTTTCACTCTATAAATATTAAACCCCTCCTGTATGCTATACTCAATAAGGACCTTTCTAAACTCAGCAGCACACTCGAAAGTTTTTCCTATTTGCAAATGATGTTTTCCATCTGGTAAAGGCTTATACAGGTTCCTCTTCATCAACCTAGACAGTTTTACAACTGTACTTTCATCATCTTCATCACTACCAAATTGACCATCCTCATTGTTTGAGTCTTCCCCTTGCCACTCGTTCACTTATTTCCACTTCATCACTATCAAATTCAGGTTTTCTTTTTGTTTGGGGTTGGGACTGAGATTCTGTTTGTGGGGGAGGAGTAGAAGATGAAACAACAAGATCAAAAGGTGTCCAAATAAAGAGAAATCCACCCCCTCTTAGTATCAATGTCTTCATAGTACAGCAACTTGAGTATTGAACACTTTGTTTAGCTTAAATGCCAAACATTTTCCTAAATATCTTTAAACCCATGATCAAATCCCCATAACCCATATAAGTAACAAAAACCACACTTATAGAAACAAGAAACTCTTATAAAAGAAAAATAGGCCAAATGCAACCACAAAAGATTAAGGACAAAAACAAAACCCCAGAAAAATAATAATGCAGTAAGCAGTAAGTTTCAAATGACAGAGATGATCAAAAACCCACTTTTAAGAAAACAAAATAAAAACCTTGAAGATCAAAACTCCTGAAAGAGAGAAAGAGAGAAAACAAAAGCTATTAAAATGCAACAGAAAACAGAGAATAAAAATGGCATTTGGCACATTTAATGCTTTTTGGGTTATTTATTGAAACTAAATTTGGCACATTTCTGAAAAAGTTTATATTGAAACTAAATTGAAAGAGCTGATTGCCTCACACATCTCACAGAAATGAGAAGGCATAGTAACGTGCCAAAAGTCTCATTGTTATGTATAATCGGAATATACCATATTTTTTCAACACAAATGGCAAAACTTAGTACTCACTTTCCTTTCTTTTGCATTTTAATGGAAAAGAAAAATTAAGAAAACTCATAATTTAATACAAACCCATAAAAGAAAAGAACATGATACATCCAGTTTCAAAAGGGTTTTCAACCAATCAGACCCTTTTTCAACTCAGTAAAGTTTTCTTTCTTTTCTTTTTTTTTTTTTTTTTTTTTTTTGTAAATTGAGCGTAAACAGCAAACACATACCTAATCCATCGTCTTCTTCTACTTCTTTCTCTCTCTCTTTCTCTGTGATTATTGTCCTTCAGTTCCAATTTTCTGCTTTGTAGTTGGGTAAAGAAAATCAAAATATGACAAAGCCAAAGAAATGGATTAGAGAGAGAGAGAGAGAGAGAGAGAGAGAAGCGGAGGAAGAGAAGAGAAGAGAGTAGAACCTGGACTCCAAGAACTGAGATTTGCTCGAGATTCGTCCGTCGAAGAAATGAGATTCCAGACCCCTGTCAGGAATGAAGGTGAAAACCCCTGTCGAGTATAAAGGTGAATCTGGCTCAATGAGGTGAAACCTAAAAACAATGGAAAAAATCTTTTTTATATTTTTTATATTTTATTTTTAAATTTATTTTTTAGAATAGTTGTTAAATGACTATTATACCCCTCCTTTGTTAATTTTAACGTCAATGTGATAATCTCAGGGATTGATTTGTAATTACAACATACATCAGGGTATTTTTTGTAATTAAGAAAAACCAGAGGGGGGTGCATTGTAATTAACCTAATTTTTTATACTTTTAAATTATTATTTTTAAATAATTTAACCTTCAAAATCCAATTGTGCCACTTGTCAACTCTCCTATATATTAACTTCTTCTTCTTTTTTTTTTTAATCTTTTTGTTTTCTGTTTTAGTATTTTCTTAGTTTAATATACTATTTTTTTTGCAATAATAACTATTTAATTTAGTATAATCGAAATGATATTTTGAAGTAAATGTAATCTTAATATATATAATTTTTTTAGCCAAATAATCATCACTTAACCAACATATTAAATATATCATTTGTCATTAATAACAAAAAAAATATGAAATTAAAACCAAAATATTAATATCATAATGCTTATTTATCTACCAACTTTCTGTTTTAATTACAAAAAAATTGAGTTGCCAAATTAATGAATTTAATTATATATTTCTTCTGGTTAACTTTTTGTTTATAAAAATATTTAATTTACTTTAATTAATTAATTTCTGTCAAAATTAACCTTTTTTATAAATGTTTATTATGTTTATTTTGTTTTATAAACTTGGAATAAATTTAGTATGAAAGGAAAATCAAATTTGTCAAAATCATTCAAAAATTATATTTTTCTCTCAAAATTTTTGAATAAAAATGAAACAGAATATTTAATCCAACCTAGTTTAGTGAAGCTTTCAATTTTTTTTTTTTAGTTTTTATAAATTAGTGAATATTATTATTAATTAGAGTATGATATAACAAAAGATGTTTAGATGTTTCTCTTTCCAAACTATAAATTTTAAAAAAAAATGTTTCAAAAAAAAAAAAAAAAAAGAGAACAAGAAAAAGCAATCAAACACTATTATATAGTGGTACCTTTGAAAAACTTTCCTAGGTCCATCCCTGCAGTTACCTCTTCAGGCATGATTGTCGCCTTTCTTATCCTCTGCTTTACAAGTTTTTGTAAATCATTTACTATAAAAGCGTTCAATCTATTAAAACTCTCCTTAAGTTTTGAATTTTTTCCAAAAGAGCTTAACAATTTCTTTACACCAAGTAATAATCGGATTCAGCTAAAAAATTGTAAGAAATTTTTAACAAAACTTATGACAATTCGCACCAAAATTGGTATGACAATTTAATAATATGAAATTATGCGTCACACTAAAGCTAGTGTGATATACATTTGTGAGTTATTAGCCTCTGGATTTTTGCGCCTAATAAGTATTAATTAGTAATGTTGATCAGGTGCCAATATCACTCAAACTTTGAGATGATGAAACTAAATATTACACCAAAGTTGGCGTAAAATTATTACCTTTGGTGTGCTGCATAATTCTGGGCAACCATGATAATTATTAATTAGTTATAATATATATTTTAATTTAAAAATGATTTTTTAAGGGAAAGTTTTTATAGGGCATAAAATTTGGGAATACAACATACAAAAAAAAATATTCTAAATATTAGATAGATATTTCTTTTTAAAAAAAAATGGGAATATAATTGAAGAAAATTGATATTTTTAATTTTTGTAATTAATGATCTCTTTTATGGTTGGTCCTTTGTAATTTTTAAAACTAAAATAAATAAATAAATAAATAAATAAATAATATCCTATGAATAAAACAAACCATAGTAATGCATAATATTTTTTTTATAGGCACTTTCAATCTAGCCAGCTTGGGCATGATTGTCGTCTTTCTTTAGCTTTACTAGTTTTTATTTGAAATTGAAGGCATTAAATTCAGGATCGTTGTTAGGTTAAATTAAGTATCTCATAGAAGGGAAATTATTTATGTATGTGAGTTTGCTTTTGGATTTGATTGAAAATGCACGATACCAATGAACAGGAAGAGAAACTCCAAGTGGTCTCTCAATTTCTTTTTCTATTTTGGGAAAAAAAAAAAAGAAAAAGAAAAGAAGCCTGTTTCTTTGGATTCTCAAAATCCCAATCAAAAGATTTTGTGCCAAAAAATATATTTTATTTTGCCAATATTGTGATCAAAGCTTAATTTGGAAGTTTAATCTGATATATTTACTTTTTTATTTTTATTTTTATTATTTATAAATAAATAAAAAAGAGAGAAGAAAAAAAAAAGGAAAAAGAAAAGGAAGCCTCACATGCCTGTTATTCAGGAAGCAGAGTAAAAGGTGTTTCCATGTTTTGCAATGTTTTTTTCTTTTTTTGTATTTTACCATATTGGCTTACAATGATGAACAATACATAGTCATCTTTTTTCTGTAACAAAATTAATCAGCAAAAAAAGGTAACGTGCCCTTGGCATCATGATTTTCTCTTATACCATTTTGAGCCCATTAGTTTTTTTTTTTTTTTTTTTTTTTTTAATTTACTTTATAAACGATGACCACGCTGATTAATAAATTACCATATCAAGAAGGCCAGATTTGGATGATTCATTAAAGTTTCAACGTTTTAGCTGTTACATTTTCTCTTGCATAAAATCCTTAAAACATTCCAAAGTCCAAACGTTTTGTCTTTCCTTCAACTTCATTCCAATGGCAATGGTTCTTTTTCAAAAAGCTCCATTGTCATTTTTCATAGTTTCATTTTTCCTTGTTAGTGTTAAAACTACTACTACTACTACTACTACATCGGCTTGCTCTGATGGACAATGCAAGGTCTTTTTAATACCCTTTTCATTCGCTATTTTGAAGACTAGTGTAATGAACTGGTTGAATTTTTGTCTGCAGGGTTTTGAATTTGATGATTTTTAAAATATAAAATCTAAAAAAAATGAAGTTTTATTCAAGTTATGTTTGATTGTATACTGTTTGTTGGAACAGCTAGGAGAGACATGCTCTTCTGATGGAGATTGTGCAGCTGGGCTATACTGTTTTTCTTGTGGTGTGGAATTTCAGGGTTCAAGATGTGCAAGATCAACCATCACTGACCAATTCAAGCTTCTGGTATTATTATATACTTCTTTTTTTCTACCATTGGAAACTCTATAAATAACCTCTTTCATCTTCTAATCTATGTTGGTCTGTATTAAAATCCATCCCTAACCAAAAATTTAAAATAAAAAAAAAATAAAAAAAGCAGAGTGATGTTGAGACTAAATACCGTAGTATTGGTTTCATTTGATTTATGTGTTAGTTTTTTTTTATGTATGAAATGTTGAAGCTACATAGAATGAGTGGAAATTCAACTTTAAAATCCAATCTGTTGGTCGAGAGCCACTTTCCATGCTAAAAGATAGTAGGTTCGAGTTATTGTGTAAGGGCCAACAGGACAGCAAAAAATAATAATAATAATAATAATAATAATAATAATAATAATAATAGTAATAATAATAAAAATAAAAATTGGCTCACATATAATTTATACGGACTGAACACTAGGTCCTGACAAAGTTGACTTTTTGAGTACTTGGGTCCTCTAGCATTTCGTCACTAAATCTGATGCTAAAATCACATGTATACAATGTTTGTGAAAAATTCTTATCACTAGTCTAACTTAATATAGGAATTAAGAACTCTGAACAATTATTTTTAACATTTTACTTGCCAGCTGAGAATCTGATGTTGAGTTGTACAACTTTTGCTACAGAACAATTCTTTGCCTTTCAACAAATATGCATTTTTGACCACCCATAATTCTTTTGCCATTAGTGGAGAACCCTCTCATACAGGAGTTCCTCGAATTACTTTTCCATGTCAAGATGACAACATAACACAACAACTAAATGTAAGACTATTTTTCTTTCAACTATTGGGGTCTAAGGGTGGTTGGAAGTTTAGTTAGCTACAAACTGCTTAAATTTTATATAACTCTTACTACTTTGTCATAGAATGGTGTTCGCGCCTTAATGTTGGACACATATGACTTCAAAGGAGACATATGGCTGTGCCATTCATTTAAAGGAAAATGCCATGACTACACAGCATATGTGAGTAATTCCTATATTCATAATCCTGAATAGTTAGTGTTATACTGGTTGCATAACCTTAACATCATCCTTAATTTCGATCTTTTTAGGAACCAGCTATAGGTACTTTGAAGGAAGTAGGGGCTTTCTTATCAGCAAATCCATCAGAAATTGTGACACTAATTTTAGAAGACTATGTGGAAACCCCAAATGGATTAACAAAAGTTTTCAATGATTCTGGTTTGATGAAATACTGGTTTCCTGTTTCAAATATGCCTCAAAACGGTCAGGATTGGCCGTTAGTCAAAGACATGGTTGCTAATAATCATAGGCTTATTGTCTTCACTTCAAAGAGACAGAAACAAGAAAGTGAAGGCATAGCTTATCAATGGAACTACATGGTTGAGAATCAATGTAAGTAGCCATCAGCATAAGAAGAAACTCAGCATAGATCTTTTCATGTTCAAGGTACGCCATTTTTTTGTGAAAATGGTTCTGTTTTGATTCATATTTTCAGAAAATTTGCAGATGGAAATGATGGAATGCATTCGGGGAGCTGTTTTAACCGTGGGGAGTCAGCATCACTCAATGACAAAACTAAATCTTTGGTTCTGGTAAACTACTTTAGGAGTGTTCCAATCAAGCAAATGTCATGTATGGATAATTCACAAGACCTCATTGACATGCTTGATACATGTTATAATGCTTCTGGTAATCGATGGTCGAACTTTGTTGCTGTCGATTACTACAAGGTAAAGATTGTGTACTTTCCAAGGGAAAAACAAAAATGGATTTTGCTCTTTGTTGACAATTCTTCAGCACTATAATGTTTCTGCTTTTCCACATAATGGTTTTTCCTTTATAAATATACAGAGAAGTGATGGAGGAGGAGCATTTCAAGCTGTAGACAGATTGAATGGGAAGCTGTTGTGTAACTGTGGTGATTTACGTGCCTGTGTGGTAAGATTATATATCAATAGTCTTAGGCTATCAATTTAAACTATTATCCATCTGTATGAGAATTCTAATGATTCCCTTTCTTTTATTCTTTTTTTTGCAGCCCGGATCAACATCACAAATATGCACTCCTTAGACAACCAAAGTATGTTTGGTTTATCGGAAAGTGATGGAAAATGTAACTTCCAATCTGGGTTAACTAGATGGTGGAAATAAAGTATGCGGATATGAAGGTTTGTCAAAGGGTTTCATCACTAATTTTCATGTTACTAGGAGATATAATCTTATTGTTCAAGTGAGCCAATAAGTGGCTTTTGCCTTTTAATAAAGCATGAAATCTCTCTTACAAGCCTAACAATAAAAAAGAAAATGGGATTATTTTATTTAATTCACATTCCAAAAGTGCCAAAATAATATAAACTCAAGCTAAATGCACTACTTTCCAGCATATACCTTTTAATTTATTTATTGATTTTCTTTCTTTAGTTGTCTGCATGTTGGTGCATTTATCAGTCCAATTGTTCTTCATTATTGGAAAGATAATGGTATCACCGACTTTATAAGATCGAAAGCTTGTGAATGATTATAAAGAGCTCAAATTCATCAAAAAAGAACATATGTTTTTCATATAAACATTAATATTCTATACATCAGCTTCTACAAAGGAAGTTTTTAATTCAGAACGAAAACAGATCAATTAGAAGAAAATGTTTTTTTCTAAACAATGTCAAAAGAATCAGAAGAAAATGTTTTCTAAACAACGCCAAAAATTTCTGTTAAAATTTTTTTATTATGTCTTGCAGTTTTTCCACTTGGTAATCAAAAAAGTGCCGATTAATATTAAAAATCATGTGAGTTGGTGAATTAGGAGACATCCATTATACATCACGTACTAATAGCAATCTCACTGTGGGAATTAGAATTAGCAATTACCTTTCTCTCATGCATAAACATAATTTAGTGACTAAGAAAATCTGTGAGAACCCAGTGACCACAACAAGAATATTGTTAGGAATACACAGACAATCAGTAACACAAAAACAAATTTTATAGAAACACAACAAAATCAAAGTTGACGAACAATACAGAAATAACTTATAAAACAAGAAATTAAAATACTGACTTGATGATTAGATAGTCTTGCAGACTGCAAATGCCCTGAAGATAGTATTTTAATATATTGTTGTCACTCGGATATCCAATAGGCAAAAAATTCACGAATTAGTAAATAAATTTCTTGCTTAATTCCATCCAATAAGCTTTCAACCTTTCTTATCATACAAGAATAGTATGATCATCTGCATAAATTATCAACATTTCTTCATTAAAATTGTACTTTTTTTATTGAATTGTCTAGGACAAAGAATCTAGCTAGCCCGTATATATAAACGATTGAAAAACCGATCAGATTACAGCCAAGATTGTTCCAACCCCACTGTTCCAAACCACGCCCACATGGTCACATGGAGTTTTTGGTTATATTATTTATGTAGCATGAGACTATACCTACTGTGAGAATTTGCATGATTGTTTATTTTATTTTTTTTTTAATTAAAAAAATGGTAGCAGAAATAAATAATATAGACCGATGGAAAACAAAGGACCAAAACAAATGTGAAGGACCTTGACACATGGGGTGGGGGGCATTAGCTTGAAGATCGTGGAGCCGAGCATGATATCTTAGAATCCATGTTTGAGAATGATCAATTTGAGAAATGGATTTTGTTATATTTTTCACAACTTGGGTTAGATAGATAATTAAAGTTTTATTCAGGGGACCAAAAATTTAATGAAATATGAGATTATAGAATAATGATTACCATTTAAACATTAATTATATGTATATATATAAAAGATAGTCTAATTGGAAGGTACTTTATTATTATTATTATTTTCATGCAGCTTGCAGAAGTGGTTTTTACTTTATGCTTTCCTCAGTTTGTTTTCATTTCCTAATACTTTAATGCTTGATTTTGTGGGGGCTGCATACGATTCCTTTCACTTTTCTTCATAGTTCATTATTTTGATCAAGAGGGCCATAGACGTGCTTCCAAGATATGTAGTTAGGATCCTGATGTGAACTTGAAAACTATGCACAGTACTCTCATGATTATTAAATGGAAAAAAGAAAGAAAAAAATTCCATCTTTCTGTAGTTGCCCTTTTAGTTGTAGTTTGGATTAGGAGAAGGTGATCAGAGAAATTGAAAAATATGCACAGTACTCATGATTGCTTGTCCTCATTGGGATTGAGTTTTGGCTTTGTGGTTTTGGGATGGGAATGAAATACTTTTGGAGGAAGCAACATAATCTGCAAAACTGGTTTTTGAAAGATCTTAACCACTATGTTTGGATTAGCAGAAGGAGATCAGAGAAATTCTTGAGTTTATTTCATTTTTTGATGGTTAATTGTACACAAAAATGAAGGACAAAGAAGAGAAAGTAGTTTGAACAACAATTTTACTCACCTTTTAATAAATAAAAATTCACTTTCTGATTATTTCTTTAATCTTCTGTCTTATCATCATAGACCATTAATCTTAACTTTAAAGCTGAACTTCACAAGTGACAAAGAGTAATTTGACAATAAATTGAGACAAGCTACATGGAAGAATCCTGTTACTTGTTATATGGTATTATTATTTGGACTGTCATTATACATATAGATCTAAACTATCCAAAGGAGAATAAATATTGGTGATTGGTAGGGTGTTTATAACTTTTTCTCATTAACATAGAGGATATAATGAATCAAATTAATTAAAAGGTAAAAAAAATTAAAAGAAAATTAAAAAAAGGGAACACACGCACAAAAGGGCAAAACAAAATCATGTAACTAACTTCTCTTAGTTTAGGGTTAGAGGGAAAATTCCTAACTAAATAGGCATGTATAGTTTCATTTATACTGTACATATTTATTACTTGTTGAATTTACATAGCAAGTGATAACTGATCATTGCACCACTGACATTTTGTAACCATTATATCCAAGATTTTCTCGGGCTGGCGAATAAAAACATATTCTGAAGGATGTGATAACTCCTTTTTGGCCACATTCTTTGATTTTTGACAGGCCCCCCCAACTGGGATGAAACTACAGAGCTTTTTGAAGGTGATGAATTTGAAAGCTACCCTTTCTTTAGATCATAGGAACAAAGAGGTATTGGACTTAAATTTGCCTGCAACAACCGAACTTTTAAACCTTCTTTTTTGCCCCATCAACTTTAAATTAATTTTCTTTTGGGTACAATAATGGTCATTTAAGGGTATTAGTTTGGTTTTTTAATGAGACTTAATGGTACAGATTTGATTGAGCAACAAAACTCCATGGTTGGCTCAGAAAAAGCTGAAGGGAAAAAGATAGACAAAAAGAACTGAGAGGCAATGAGTTGAGAGAAGAATCTTGATGGAGAGGGCATTAGGAAAAAAATTGATATCAATCAAAATCAATTGGGGAATGAAAACAGTTGCACGTGGGGACTCTCTGACATACACCAGTTAGAGCATGTAGTATACAACTCTCTCTTCCCCACATAGTTGTTTCCTGTCTCTGTGAAATTCTATTCAAGCTAAACATCAATCATTCATATCATTCTTCCATGGAAAATTTAAAAAAAAAAAAAAAAAAAGTTATAATGGTTCTGCTTCTCTTAGTAAGCAGTACTTCCCATTTCAGTTTTTACTTTTTGCTTCTCAAACCGGAAAAAAGGTTTTTTTCTATTTTTGACTATGATTATTTATTGGCACCAGAAAAACTGCTTTTTTAACTCGAAATCATTATTAAAAAAAACAATGGCAAATTGCCATCACAGAGACCAGAAGTTGACGTTATTTTGTAACCTTTTTTATACATGATCAGAAAAACCCAAAAGTCCAATACTAATTCTATAATGTTTCTTTTTATTCGCGATATGGTATACTTAATTCACACATGTTTTCTCAAAATATTTTCTTTCAGAAAAATTATTTGCTCTATAAAACAAGTGGCATTAAAAAATGATTTTGGAGTAAGATGTAAATCCCAAATCCAACAAAAGTATGAATAGGTGAATAAATTTAATGCATTTGCCAGTTTGCTTCCTCAGCTTTTCATAGTTGGAAAATTTTGTGATGATTTTCTTAGAAAGCTGACTTGATCTGGTTATGATGTCAGATAATGCAGACTCCAAAAGTCAATGTATAGTGATGATTGCTCCAAAAGTAATCCCTCTCCTTTACACCCTATTTATCTCTTTAACTCAATGATTTTTAAATTTAATATTTGTTAGTCTTTTTAATTTGCAGTTAAGGGTCTAAATTAATTTCTAACACCCGGATCAAGTTGGAACATATAAGTGGCCTTTGATTTGGGCCTTGGAGTTAAAGCCTGAAGCTAATGGTCCTCTGTATCTCTCACACATGCCAGCAAATATTCAGAAACTTTTGACTTTACTATGGTATCAAAAATCCATCTGCTAGTACTTTGTCTCAATGGGAACGCTGAGATATGTGCAAAAAAATCAGTCCTGAGAAATTGAAATTCCTTTTGTTTGACAGTCAATGAGATGTTGCCCATGTGCCAAGTTGCCAACCTTTCTCACAAGGTTGAGTATCTCAGAGTCATAAGCAAAACCAAAATATTTGAGAAAAATGAATGAAATGAAATCAACCAATTGCCATTTTCAGGCTGAAACTGCTGTTTTTTCTGAAGAAATTTCCTTAGGAGCCATCTTTCGGGTTGGAATCTTTGAGGAATAAGAAAAACATAAAGGAATTTAGTTTTTATTGTTTGGTTCGGAGAATACTATCTAGAAAAGAAACATATAATTCACCCAAAAAAAAAAAAAAGGAAACACAGTGTGTAAAAATATGGACAACATCAAGGTTGATATTTGATAAATATTATGTTTGAAATTATTTCAAGAGTTCAATTTCCTTTCCCTTTTCTTTTCTTTAGTGTATGATGTCCAAAACACATGGTATGAAAGAGAAATAATAAAGAAGAGGTAAAGTTAGTAATAAAGTATGTATATCCATGACATGAAAAATATTTCTAATATTCCACAAGTATATATATATATATATATATATATACGGAAATTCTATGGTGAGGACGGTCTGTATGAGGATCGCAATATTAGTGACGATTTTTCATAGTATTAACGACGGTTTCTTAGAAAATCGTCACCAATACTATGAAAAATCGTCATCAATACTGTGGTCTGCATAAGGATCGTCCGCACCATAGACGGACTGTATATATATATATATTTATCGATGAAAACATTTTTTTTTTAATTATTATTTTTAAAAAATAAAACCTAGTTTACTACCTGCTACAAGTTTTCGTAAAAAATATGTATACATATATCTTTAGAATTTATAATTACATCTGTAAAATATGTCTACATCCCATGAATCTCACCACATGTCATTATCATGCGTCATTTCTTTAAAACTTATGATACAATTTGATGTATATGTATTGCATTAATATACAAAACAATCATGCAAATTCTCAAAGAAGCCTTAAGAAATTGATTCTGACATCAAAATCTTAGAGACTAGATTTTGCTAGCAATTACTGTTTCTTTCACATTCTTCATAAATTAAAAAGCAGGTTCTTTTGCATGATTAATTTAATCTTCCTTCTATACATATATATATATATATATATATATATATATATGTATGTATGGACTTTAGGGTCCCAAGGTGGGTACATGGTTTTGGCCTATTTAGCAGGCTTCTTTTCCCCACTCTGTCTACTTTGTACCAGCCCTTCTCAGACCCATACAGAGAGACACCACTGAGACTCTGACCAACAAAAAAAAGCGCCACCTGATCAGAGCTCTGAAGAGATATCAATGGCAGTCTTGGTTCTGGTTTTTGGGTTTTCTTTGCTAATGTTTGTCTGTTTTGCTTTGTTGAAATGGAATGAGATAAGATTCCATAGAAAAGGCTTGCCTCCAGGGACAATGGGATGGCCAGTTTTTGGTGAGACAACAGAGTTTCTTAAATTTGGACCAGATTTCATGAAGAACCAGAAAGCAAGGTGACCATTTCTTTGTCATTTTTAATTTTTTTAACCTTATCTTTTCCTCCTTTTTTTTTTTTTTTTTTTTTTTTTAATGCTTTTGTTCTAATCTTTATACAGAAGTTGCTGAGTTTATGTCTATGCATTTAGAGAGGAAAATTCGATGGTTAGAATGATTTTCACTTTACTGGGTTTATGTCAATATATACAAGCATTTCCATAGTTCAAGCCCTTTTTTACTCAAGTTTAAGTCCTTTTTTTCTTTCTCATTTTTTCTTTTTACCATAGTTTGTACTCTGTAGACATTTAACTTTTTCAGTTAAAACTGTGGTGAACATTTTAACGATGAAAAATTTGTCCATTATTTTTAGTCAGCCCTATTCAAGCACGTTCTTATAAGCAGCGTTTTTGTGGCTGAATTCAGATGGGGTCCCCTAGCTTGCTTCAAATACTGCAACAAAGTCTGTCTTCTTAGATATTGCATTGCCAAACAATACTGTCTCTTTCACCTAAAGATTATAGAAACTGTTTACTATTATTTATGTTTGTAGACGCACATATTATTCAAAATAAAATGAGAAAAATAAAAATAAATAAAATAAAATAAAAAATTTAAAAAAAAGGTTCAAAATAGTTTCCCTGTGTATCACTCTGTATTCTAATACTGTGATTTGCAACTTTTACTCATGGCCTAGATGTTTAAATTGTTTTTGTTGGCAGATATGGGAATGTGTTCAAATCACATATACTGGGGTGTCCTACAATAGTTTCAATGGATCCAGAGCTAAACAGATTTATACTTCTGAATGAAGGAAAAGGACTTGTTCCTGGTTATCCACAGTCTATGCTTGAAATGTTAGGCAAATTCAACATTGGTGCTTTGCATGGTTCTGCTCACAAACATATTAGAGGCTCATTGTTATCCCTTGTTGGTCCTCCTGCCATTAAAGACCAGCTTTTATCTAAAATCAACAAGTTTATGAGTTCTTTTCTCCTTGACTGGGATGGCGAAACCATTGACATTCAAGAAAAAACTAATAAGGTCTACATATATATATATATATATATAACCCAAAAAAAAAAAATCCATGAGCATCTTCAAAATAATAAATTGAAATAAAATATTATATTCATATCATAATACCAAGAGTGTAAATCTTTTTTCCATTGGTTTATTTCAGATGACATTCTTGACATCCTTCAAGCAGATTGTGGAAAGTGAATCAGATAGAATCTATGAGGCTTTAAAACCAGAGTTTGATAAGCTTTTACTAGGAACTTTTTCATTGCCTATAAACATTCCTGGCACAAATTACTATCAGGGATTACAGGTATATATTTATATAGATAAATAAAATTCATATTCATTGGCATTCTGATTTTGGAATTTTCTTAAGCGGTTTGTAATGGGAAAACTTTTATAGGGAAGGAAAGAGATAGAGAAAATTTTGAGACAGATTATGGAGGAGAGAAGAGGTTCAATAACCCATAATAAGGACATGCTTGATCAGATTCTAAAGGATGAAAAGTCCAAATTCAGTCTTACTGATGAAGAAATAATTGACCAGATGATCACAATTCTGTTTGCTGGTTATGAAACTGTGTCAACTACTTCAATGATGGCAATTAAGTATCTTCATGACAATCCAAAAGCTCTTCAAGAACTTAGAGTGAGTCAGGTTTTTCTTTTCCTTTTTTTTCATTTTTTTTTTTTATATATATTGCCGATCATTAAGTTATGTTTTTAGGACTTGTTTAATAACTCGGTTCGTTCTGGACCCAAATTAGGAAGAGCACTTGGCCATTAGAAGAAGGAAAGGAGCAGAGGATCATATTGATTGGGATGATTTGAAGTCCATGAGTTTTACTCATTGTGTAAGCAGTTTAAGCTTGTGCTTTCTTTTGGGGGGGGGGGGGGGGGGGGGGGGGTTGGGTGTGAATATGTATCTTTTTTTTTTTTTTTTTAATATGTTTTTTTTTTCTGATTTTTTTTGTTTTGATGCAGGTGATTTTGGAAACATCAAGGTTAGCTTCTGTTGTTAATGGGGTGCTAAGAAAAACAACTGCAAATTTGGAAATGAATGGTATTGTTCTGCAAAATCATCATTTAAATTTGAGTTATTTTACATATAAAAACTTGATGATCGATATCGAGTAGTAACTTGACATGGGATCTGATTTGATTAATTTAACAGGATTTGTTTTTCCAAAAGGATGGAAAATATATGTGTATACAAGGGAGATCAACTATGACCCATTTCTTTATCCACAACCTTTTTCATTTGATCCTTGGAGATGGCTGGTAAGTTTCTCCAGTTATTATTTCCTTTAACAAACCTACTTCTTATTTAAGATATTAAATTGTATTGGACTTGACTGGACTATTTTGAATTTATATCTGGCTAAAGTTAATAATCTGACCTAATTCGATATAGTCTAGCAACTCAAATAAGCCTTATAGTTAAAATTGAAAATGAATATAATAAAAATATGCAGGACAAGAGCTTGGAAAATCATAAGTATTGTTTCATATTTGGAGGAGGAAGCAGGCTGTGTCCCGGAAAGGAATTGGGCATTGTTCAGATTTCAATATTTCTTCACTACTTTGTTACAAGATACAGGTTTGCAGAATTGTCCCTCTATTTTTTTCTTGTTTTTCCATAATTGCCTCTTAAAGTAAGTCTATCCAAGCAATTTAGAAGAAATGGTGCCCTCTAAATGAATAATTATTCAATGGTTTGCAGATGGGAGGAAGTTGGAAAAAATGAGATTTTGAAGTTCCCAAGAGTTGAAGCACGAAATGGATTGTATATAAAAGTATCTAAGTATTAATGTTATGAGATAGAAGTTGGATAGAATATTGTAGGTAGGGAAAAGTGAAATAAATATTTGGTATCTTTTATTAATTAAAATATAAATTAGATAGGTAGTGCTTAAAAGAAAGTTTAGAATGTAGGATGCCTGTTAAATATAGACTGTAACTAAATTTAACAACTATTTAATGAAGTATAATCAATTCATCATTGTATGAAAAAAAAAAAATGTGAAAGTTTTATATATATATATATATATATATATTAACAAATTATGAAAGTTATGAATGATTTGTCAAAATAGTTTATGTTTCTTTATATAATAGTTTTAAGTTTGAATTCTCATAGTAACATTTACAATTAAAAAATAGAAACAATAAAGGAAAAAGAAAATGACCAAAATAATTACCTAAAAAAGAAAATGAACAAAATATCTTCCATATGGATTGGACTTTATAGCCCATTGTCATGATTGATGGGCGCTCAAAGGCACACTTGGACATGTATTCAATTGGAGCCTAAAAGTTAGGCAGATTTGTCAGGTTTCTTTTATAAGATTGAAATTCCACTACTGATATCAATGATAGATGACCAAAAAATTACCAAACAAAATGATAGATGAAGAAAATACTATATATAACTAATATTAATGATTAAAAAAACAAAATCAGTTAGTAGAAGTTCAGAACAAATTTGGTTAAAAAAAAATTGATTTAACAAGGTAGAAGTTGAATAGAAATCGTTGTTAAAATGAGAAATGAAATGCAAAACCAATTTGGATTTTTTTTTTCTTTTTAATAAATTAGGGAAGAGAATTCATAATCGCTAGTTGCAGCAAAAAATAAATAAATAAATAAAATAATTGGATTTTGTATACCTCCTGGTCTTAAAAGGTAATATGGTGTGTGTGTATATATATATACACTTAACAATTCCCTTTTTGACAATATTTGTTAATTACATTGAAATCTAACAAATTTTATCTAAAAAATTATAGCCTAATGCTCTTAAAAAGAAAAACAAAATTATTTGTAGCCCTGTGCCTATCAGATTCACAGGTACTGTATAAGATACTCCTTAATGGTTGTCCAAGGAATAAAAGACTAGCTCACGCAAGATAATTCATTCTTGTTACTTTAAAAAATAATAATAATAAATATTATATTTAAGAGTTATACTATATCATCCATGTAGTGGTCAATAATTATATATAATATAAATTTGAGAATTTATAATTTTGTGCAACATTTAAATAAAATATATGAATTCTAGATAGTAATATTATTGAATGTTTGATTATTAATTGGATTTTTAAACTATATCATTCATGAAAGGATTAGGTATAAAAAAAATTTAAAGAATATTTCATTTACACTTTTAAAATTGGAGATAAATATAAATATATTCTTTAGGTTTTCAATAAATCATATACATCCTTATGATTGATCTAAATTTACAAATTTACCCTAATACTATTACTAAAGTTGAATTATTTTTGAATTCCTTTCCTTTTTTTTTTTTTTTTGCAATAATTAAATTTTTTTTTAACTTTTAATTAAATTTTATTTAAGCAGTGCGTAATTTTTTTATTTTTTAAAAAACTATATGATAATTTTAATTATATAAGTTTTTTCTAAATAAGTTATATATATGTGGTAAATACATTAAGTTAAATATATTTGAAAAATTATAATATATTTAGTCAAATATATTTCATAAATTGTAGTACATTTTAACACATTTAGAATATGTTCAATTAAGATTTTAAAAACATTTTAAAATTTTTTTGAATTTAAAAGTTTGAATGTATTTAATATAAATTTTTAAACTTTATAAAAGTTTTGAGGTATTCAATGTAAATTTTTTAAAATTTTAAAAAAATCTATAAAAATTTTAAAACATTCAATTAAATTTTTTTAAAAATTTATAAAAAAATCTGATGTAATTTAAAATGATAATAATTTTCTAATTTTTTTTAAAAAATTGATTTTTATAGACTTTTAAGTTAAAAAATAAAATATTTACTTTTAAATTTCTCCATCCTTAGCCACTAAAACTTTTGTAGCTTTTGAAATAAATTTTTTAAATGACTACAATTGAAATTAATTGCATACTATTTTTCAAATCCTCTGTTTCCCTTTTATCCTTAAATACCGTATAAGGCTATGATGATTTTACTCAACCTCCTGTTTTTTTTTTTTTTCTTTTTTTCTTTTTTTTCCTTTTTTTTTTTTTTTTTTTTTTTGGTGTCTTCTCTATCTCAAGTGAAAGAAAATTATATAAAAGTGGAAAATTTTTCCTATTCCCCTTTTTTTTTTTTTTGTCTTGGTCTTTTATTGTTGCGACACTATTTCACTTATGATACCTATTAAAAATATATATTAAAATAAAGGTACTTCAGTTATATCATAAAATTGTTATAAAATTGTTATGAATTTTCATAACTACTAGTGTTTGTGAATAAATTTTCCTTCTTAATATAGTTTCTTTTTAAGAAAATATTTATTGATATGAGAAAAAAACTCTCCAAATATTTAAAAAATGAAAATCTATAAAAGTTCATAAAAATCTTTTCTAATTTTGTTAACTCTATAAAAGTTCAATAAAGTATATAAATATAAAATATATAAAAGTTCTTTTAAAATCTTGTAAACGGCATAAAAACCCAAAAAAATTTATAAAATTCTGTAAAAGTCAAATCATTTAAAAAGTTTATAAAATTCTATTATAATTCAAATTAAATACAGCCAAACATATTTGACAAATTATCACTTGGTTAAAAAAACTTATTTGCACATAATTTAAAAAAAATTGAAAAACTATGATATGGTTTAAATAAAATTAATTAAAAGTATAAATTAATAAAAATTTTAAATTTCAAATTAATTTTTGTAAAATCGTCAAAAAAATTAATTTATCCCAAAAAAAAAAAAAGAAACTGGGTTTTAAAAGGAAGTTTAATTTTAATAAGAGTATAAGAGTAATTTAAATAGCCATGAATGATTGTGAATTTACATATTTTTATATTTATCCCCAAACCTCTCATATAAATAAAATATTTTTCAAAATTTTATTCCTAAATAAATAATGTTTCAAAACAAAAAGGATGTGAGTGATTCATTCCTATTCCCCACAAAGTAGCCAATTTCATTATAACCCTAGAAAATAGAAACCCATCCACAAAGTAGCCAATAAATGGGCGGACCACACTCGAACCTAGAAGTTGGTGAGTCCAGCCCACCTTCCTAAATGGTGCAGTGCATCAAATGCTAGCCCACAAAATTTCAAATGAAGTCAAACTACATAAACTATGTACATTTTAGTCCATGTTCATCAAAAAATACATACATATATATATATATATGGTCCATTGCAAAAATATATGATATAGAATACATGATCAAATATATTTGTATTTATATAGATATAGAATATAGTCTAAGCATGAAGTAGTATATAGTTAATTAAATTGGAGAGTAAAAGTTAGGCAGATTTGTTAGGTTATTTTTATAAGATTGGAGTTCCTCTACTTATATCAATGATAGATGACCAAAAAAATTACCAAACAAAATGATAGATCACCAAAAAAAGACAAACAAACTAATATTAATGATAAAAAAAAATCAGTTAGTAGAAGTTTAGAACAATTTTGGTAAATAAATATATATATATATATATTTATTTATTTATTTAACAAGGTAAAAATTTAATAGAAATCGTTGTTAAAATGAGAGATCAATTGCAAAAACTATTTGTTTTTGTTTTTGTTATTTTTTGGTAAATTAGGGAAGAAAATTCATAATCAAGCTTTGAACAGAACACCTGGAGTGTTATCACTAGCAGCAGAAAAAAAAAAAAATAAATAATTGAATTTGAAACTTAACAAATTTTATCTAAAAATTATATCCTAATGCTCTTAAAAAGAAAAAGAAAATTATTTTTAGCCCTAGGCCTATCGCATTCACAAGCACTGTAGAAGATACTCCTCATATGGTCCTATTACTATCAGGAGGCATCTTTTATTTAACCAAAAAGAAAAAAAAAAAAAAAGACTAGCTAGCACAAGCTATTCGTTCTTCTTACTTTAAAAAAGTAATAATAAATATTATAAATAACAGTTATATCACATTATCTGTATAATAGTCAATAATCATATATAATATAAACATTATAATTTATAATTTCATGCAACATATGGACTCCAAATGGTAATATTATTGTATTTTTAATTATAAATTGGATCATTAAACTACATCATTCATGAAGGAATTAGATATAAAAGAATTTTACAGAGTATTACATTTACACCATTCGAGATTTGAGATAAATACAAAAATATCTTTTAGGTTTTAAATAAATCATATACAGGAATCATTTAAATTTGCAATTTATGCTTATACTATTAATAAAGTTAAATTTTTTTTAAAAGTCCTTTTGTTTCCTTTTTTTTTTTGTAATAATTAATTTGAAGCCTCAAATTTTTTTTACTTTCAAATAAATTTTATTTAAACAATATGATAATTTTAATTATATAAGCTTTTTTAAATAAGTTATGTATTTGACAAATACATTTAGTTAAATATATTTGAAAATTTATAATATATTTAATAAATTGCAGTATACTTTAATACGTTTGAAGTGTATTGAATTAAGATTTTAAAAGATTTTTTTAAGTTTTTATAAATTTGAAAAGTTATAGACTTTATAAACTTTTTAGACTCTATCAAAATTTTTGAGGTATATAAACTTTTAAATGTATTAAGTTAAAGAACTTTTAAAAGTTTATAAAAGTCAAATGTATTTAAAATGATAATAATTTTTAGAGACTTTTTAAAATTTTAACTTTTATAGACTGCTAAGTTGAAAAAATGAAATATTTACATTAAAATTTCTTCACTATTCAACCCCAAAACTTATATAGACTGTTGAAAAAAAATTTAAATGTCTCCATTTGAAATTAATTACATATTATATTTCAAATATTCTCTCTCCCTATTTAAAGTAATGTATATGGCTTTATTCCTATTCCCCACACAGCAGCCAGTTTCATTAAGACCCTGATAGCCAATAAATGGGCGGACCACACTCAAACCTAGAAGTTGGTGAGTCCAGCCAACCTTCCGAAACAGTGTAGTGGCATCCAATGCTAGCCCCCAGAATATCAAATGAGGTCAAACCGTATAAATCATACACAATATAGTCTATGTTTATTAAAAGAAATACATATATATATATATATAGAATATAGTCTAAGCATGAAGTAGTATAATTTTCGTCTTTATTGTGTGATTCATCTTCACATAAATAAATTAGATGTAAGTGTTAATTCGACTCCATGGATTTTTTGCATTTTTTTTTCCCCAAACGAATCAATAGTAAAACTGAAATGAAACCAAAGTGATCATTATTAATACGGTTTGTTAGTTTATTATTTTTAAATTATTTTTATAATTTTTAAAATTTTTAATAATTTTTAAAAATAAAAATATTTTTAATAATTTGAATTTATTATTATTAGTATCTTAAACTTAATAATTTTAAAATATAAAAATATATTTAAAATATAATTAATTGTAATGAAAATATTAAAAAAATTATATATATATATATATATATATAAAATAATAATAAAATAAAACAATAGCTTAAGAGGGTAAAGTAAAAAATTTTAGAGTCTACTAGGAAAGGTAAAGTGCAAAAAGGTATCATATATGGGTTAGGATGGGAAAATACAATTAAACTTTGAACTTTTTGATCCAAAAGAGAGATAGAGAGTAATTATTCAACCGAAAAGAAAAAGAAAAGGGAATTAGAAATGAATATTATTCATGGGAGTGGGAGGGCATAACCAAGAAGGAAAATGATGGAGAAGGTGAGAAAGAGCATGTGACATGTGATAGCCATTATATTATATATAATCAAAGCAAGAGAGGTGGGAGGTGGTGAGGCTTATAGAAAACATGACATATATAGCATATATATATAATTATATATATCGATAATAGAGGTGTGAGTTGTGAGTGTGAGAGGCTGTGAACGTGAGAGGTGTTTGCAATGGCAATCACATACATACATGTCAATGAATATGAGCTACATTTTTGCTGTCAAAACACGTTCTAACCAACTAAACCTTAGATTCTCTTCTTCTATTCCCTCCGCTCCCACATTGTTCCCTGACACACTCAAACTTCTACCTTCTTAAATTAACCAAATTATGCAAAAAGATCATCAAATAATGCACTTAATTATTCTTTTATATTTAAAAAATAAATTAATAAGTATGTTATGGTGAATAAACGTTTCTAGTAGTTTTTTTTTTTTTCTTTTTCCTCTTGTTTTAAGAAAACGTTTCTTTCCCAGTAGTTTATATTCAAAAACAAAAACAAAAAAAACCAACAAATATTTTGTCTAACTAATTACAGTGGAGAAAAAAGAAAAAAAAAAAAAGCAAAGAATTGTGCATTGGTAAAATAGAATTCTGTAATCCAACCAAACTAATAAGATGATGACAAATGATTTTTTTTTTTTTAATTTTTTATTTTGTTTTTTACTTTGTCTCTGTATAATTTTGTCCTTTGTTTCTGTGTAACTTATAAATGGCCCCCAATACTCCGTACAGTTGCAGAGAAGAGAAGTATGTTAGCCTAAATCTTTGTTTTAAACGAACATGTTAAATATGCAGCAGAATTTTTAGGCACACGCAGACCAACCATTTTTGGCATCGGAGATTAGGTTTAGTATGGTATCCCCTTTTTTTACTGTTCCTTTTTTTTTTTTTTTTTTCATCTTTTTACTTCATAAGCCACATGGATTCTAACTCAATAAGACTGGTTAAATACTCAAATGTCCTTATGTATGCAGGAAGTCACTGAACTTTCCTAATATCCAGCAAGTACAAGCTCTTTTTGTGAAAAAATGATTCACTGAAGAAAGTAACAGGGACAGACACATTGGAAAGCTATGAAATAACCAACTTTGGTAGATATTTGGCCTGGTAACACAATCTTTCATTTCATGACACATAACATAGAACTAATTGAAAATTTTTATTTTAGAATAAACAGAGCTCACGCCCAGGAGCACAATTTAGTTGCAAAGTCCACACTATTTCTTCTTACAAAGTTCAAAATTCAAATTCCTCCATCTTAATGTAAGGGAAAAAATAATAATAATTTGATAAAAAAAAATTCAAAATATGCCAGTACTGAATATATTTTAATAAAAATACCCTATAGTTGTTTTTTCTATATACATCATTCAAAACTCTAAAGATCCCAAAAGAACAACTTGTGGTAGCAATTGATCCTCACCTCCAAATGGAAACAAAAATGACACTTTAGCAACATGGTGCAAGTTTTGTTTTATGTGTTTTGATAATTAGGTTTTGCTCACAACATTCAAGACCACAAAAATAGTGTACCAAGTTTGAAACTGAGTTGCTTAAACTTAGAAATGCTTGCGGTTTTCAATATTCCCTACAATTTTTTTACCAACATATAAGATAGACAAATATTATTATTCATCACCAATAATAGTTAATGTTAACAATAAGATATATATTTTTCTATTATATTCATGTAATTTTTTTATATTTATTGGTGCAAGACTTCTTACTTGAACAATCACTACGTATAACAATTTTTGTTTGAAATTAAAAAAAAGAAAAAAAAGAAAAAAAGGAAAAGCATACCCAACTTTCCATCTCTTTGTGCCAAAGAGCTTAAAGGCCCACTAAATGCTATTAATTGAATGCTTAATAGTAAAAGCCAAAATTATTAGCTACCCTTCTTGGTCCCTATTCCTAAATCAAGAGTTAAAAACACTGTTTAAGAAAAAAAAATAACAATAACAAAATTTTCCAAGATCTACCAAAATAGAGAGAAACTTTTTAAGGTTTATCATACTTATTATTTATATTCATATTACTAAAAAATCATATTTAAAATTAAGATTATATTTGGTATATAGAATAATTATTTTTTTAAAATTTATGAATAATTATTTATGGAAATAGAAAATAGAAAAAGGAATGATAATTCCTATTTATATTTTATGTTTGATAAAAATATTGATTTAAAATCAAAGTTTAACTTTTATAAATATTTTTTCCTAAAATGGTCAAATTTGATAAAAGTTAATTAAAAATTAAATTTTATATTTATTTATATATTTTTAGTATGTAATAATAAATGTAAATATAATAAAAATATTTTAAAATTTATTCAGATTAAAACATAATAAAATAAATTTTGAAATTTTAAAAATAAATTATTATTCTTTCAAACGAAAATCTATTCTTATGAGAAATTATTATTATCAAATTTAAAAATTTATCAAATATAAAAAAATTAAATCTACTAAATATTTCTATATTTATTCCACAAATCAAAAATATTTAACTAATCATTTTTAATTAATTTTTATTGTGAAAAATTATAAATGAAATTATAACAAAATTAAAAATATATAAATAAAAAATTTAAAACGGAGAGAAAACTAAGAAAAGGAAAAGGCCATTTTTTTTTAAAAAATAATCATAATATATATATATATATATATTAAAAAAAAAAAAAAAAAAAAAAGGAGAAAGGATATTTTCCGAAACCTCAGGGACATTTCTGATATTTTAGCATACGCACACCAGTATATATACACGACAAAAGCCCACTTTCCTCGTCGTGTCCATTTAACTCTTTGAAAAACTCTTCTTCTCTTCCGAGTACATCTTCTCTGCAAATTCTCTTTGTTTCTTCGTGGTTTCATCAATGGCTTCGGTGAAACCCATTCCAATTCTGAAAGATGAGCTCGACATCGTGATCCCCACGATCCGTAACCTGGATTTCTTGGAGATGTGGAGGCCGTTCTTCGAGCAGTATCACTTAATCATTGTTCAGGATGGTGACCCATCGAAGACCATCAAGGTCCCTGAAGGCTTTGACTACGAGCTCTACAACAGGAATGACATCAATCGGATTTTGGGTCCCAAGTCTTCTTGCATTTCGTTCAAGGACTCTGCTTGTCGCTGCTTTGGCTACATGGTTTCCAAGAAGAAGTATATCTACACAATTGATGACGATTGCTTTGTAAGTTCACTGCTTCAATTTTCCCTTTTTTCTGCTTTTTCTTTTTTTTTCTTAGTTCTAAGTTAGACTCTTGTTTCATGGCTGAGAAAATTTAAGGTGGAAAAATGGATGTTATTTTCTTTTCGTGTTTTTACTTTTATATGGAAAAAAGTGTTTTGGGGATTTTGAAAATTGTGTTTTACAAGATGGGTTTTGATTCTTTTGCTAAAAGGGTTTTATGCTGTGAAATAAAGTTGGAGTCTTTATTTGCTATTCGGTGGATCTGGATCTCGATCTGCTTGGATTCTGAAGATTTTTTTTTTAGATTTGGCGCCAAAAATTTCCAATTTTCTTTGGATCTGTTTGATGAGCAATTCGTTTCCTCTATTTAGTGGTGGTATTGTTCTCATTGACTCTTTTGGAAGTTTACAAGCTATGATGGTTTTTTGGAACTGTGTTGGCTATAGTTTGCTATCTTTTCAAAGGAGATACCCAAACAGAATATTGTAGCTAGGAGCTTTGAAAAAAATTTACATTTTTTTTTTTTCTTGTTTATGATTTTTGTTGTGTAGGTTGCTAAAGATCCATCTGGGAAAGAGATCAATGCTCTTCAGCAGCATATAAAGAATCTCCTATCTCCATCCACACCATTCTTTTTCAATACCCTTTATGATCCATACACAGAAGGTGCAGATTTTGTCCGCGGATATCCTTTCAGTCTCCGTGAGGGTGCACCTACTGCTGTTTCTCATGGCCTCTGGCTCAATATCCCTGACTATGATGCTCCCACCCAACTTGTCAAGCCTTTGGAGAGAAATACCAGGTATGTTTATCAAAGCCAATTATGAGTATATGTTTGTTTTGAACTTGAAAATTTTGGTGTTTACTAATTCTTAGATTGTATTTATCTCTGTTTTTACAGGTATGTTGATGCAGTTTTGACAATACCCAAGGGAACTCTATTCCCCATGTGTGGTATGAATCTAGCATTCAACCGTGAACTTATTGGACCGGCAATGTACTTTGGACTCATGGGTGATGGTCAGCCAATTGGGCGATACGATGATATGTGGGCTGGCTGGTGTGTGAAGGTAACTTTGTTTATTGGCTATCCCTTTATCTGTACACATTTAAAACTAAACTAATCATTTGTGGATGTTACGAGCAACTCACTAATAGGCATATTGTATTGCTATTATCTTATGGTGACTATTCCAATCTTCTTGTCTTTTCCTATCTCACATTATATATATATATATATATGTATATGTATCCATATATTAAAAAGAAAAATGTGAGAGAACTACCTTGAGAAAATATCATATTTGTTCTGACATCTAAATCATCTTTAAAATGTTTCCAAAACAACTTGGGTGAGTAGCCATTGTTGGTGAGCATTGGCTAATCTGCTAATGTTCTGATAATGTTTTAAGGACCATGACCTGCAGATAATATTTTAAGACCTTGATCTGGAGTCCGTATCTGCAAGTTTTGTATTTTTTTTTTCTTTTTTTTTTTTTTTAACTTTTGTAATAACGACTACAAGTTTTGTGAGACTGAAGATTGATAATGCCGCATGGTGTCACATTATATGTACCATGCTATCTAATCTCCACATTTATGATAGGCTGAAATGATACTACCATAGAGTAGTCATATCAAATTCTTAAAATTGTCATCGAAAAAGATTGTAGTGCACATTGCATTGTTCCTAATTTGAAATTGTTTTAATGCTGCTAAAGCAATATTTGTTGAATCTCTACTGCCATCGAGATCTCACATAATCGTCTTTATAATCTTGTTTTTATGATCTTGTAGGTTATATGTGACCATCTGGGATATGGAGTAAAGACAGGTCTACCCTACATATGGCACAGCAAAGCCAGCAACCCATTTGTGAATCTTAAGAAAGAGTACAATGGTATCTTCTGGCAAGAAGAAGCAATCCCATTCTTCCAGTCTGTTGTCCTTCCAAAAGAATGCACTACTGTCCAGAAATGCTACATTGAACTTTCCAAGCAAGTCAAGGAAAAGCTTGGAAAAGTTGATCCCTATTTCAACAAGTTAGGAGACGCCATGGTTACTTGGATTGAGGCTTGGGATGACCTTAACCCAACTGGAAGCAACTCTGAAAAGATACCCAATGGCCCTATTACGAAGTAGACTCTGTCAACAAATATTAAGCTTCCTAGCTCTCAATTACTAGTTTTTTTAAATTATTGTTAAACTATTAATATCATTATTATTAGTAGTATTACTATCAATATTATTATTATTATTATTATTATTTACCTGAAAGTTTGATTATTATTATTTTGATTAATAATATTTTTTGGCCTTGGAGTGGAGGAGCTTTATAGCGTTTTAATATGTAGTTTGATGGATTTAGTTTATTTATGAGATATTATTGTTGAGTTTTAGATTTAATAAGAGGGATATGGGATTTGAATTAGGGAGTTATGGAGATTTATGGACAAAATGACGGAGATTTATGGACAAAACAATGGAGACAATTGTAGTTGAAGTACACCTTATCTGTTACTTTATGGTCAGTTGGAGTTCTTTTACAATCTAAATTTGAATATGGTGACCAAACTTTGAAATTTGAAATTTGAAATTTGAATTGTAGCGTATTTAAAATTTTTTATAATTATTTTGTCTGATAGGCAAAGGTTACGGGGACACGCAAGAGTTTTTCGTTTTTTTGGTTTTATGGTAAATGAGGTTTTTTGGGTTGTTATGGTCAAGTTTGAATTGGGTCACAAGCCACTTTATTGTGGAATGATTCAAATGAATAATTTCAGTTGAATTTGAATTGATTTTGACTTTATGCTTGGTAATGGGAATTTATTGTGGAATGATTCAAATAAATTTTCAGTTGAATTTGAATTGATTTTAACTTTTTGCTTCGTTATTGGAATAAAATTGAATTCTCGAGGGACTTAATAGGTGGAACTCAAGAGAAGTGGGAGAAATTCTCATTTACCATACCATCTATTTTATAATAAAAGGCAATTTCTGAAATCTATTTATCTATTTTTCTCTTGTACGGGACAGATCATATACCACTTGGCTCGTTCTCTTGAACAATCCAGATCGCAATTTACCAATCTGATACCAAAATCCCCTCCCCAAATTAAAAAAATAAAAATAAAAATAAAAGAAAAAAGTAAAATAAAATAAAACACAAAATTAAACCACTTAGACTCGATTTTCTCTTCTGGTAACGCATAATTTGCCTATGATTTCGTCCTCTATATATATATATATATATATATATATATTTCTTTTTTTCTCCTTCCCAAGAACATCCAATCCATGAGATGGTCGCACTACGACCACGTTTTCAGTCTCCTATTCTCCAAAATAAACGGTGTAGTAAATGCATTTTCTTTGTTAAAATGCTATATGATGTATGTGTATATATGGATGTTTCACCCAGAAAAAATGTATATATATATATATTTATTAATTATTTACACATAAACACAATATTGATTAGAAATTTTAAAAAATCGTAAACAAAAGAATTGAAATAAATGATTTCACTTTAACCATGGAAAGAATTTAATCCATGCTTAATCAATTAAAACATTAAATTTATTGTTATACACAAGTTGGGAAAAAAAGAACTTATGAAGAATTATACACCTTTTACCAAGCTGAATGTCAAATTTTGTAACCTATACATTAGTATAATGCGTATCGATCATGTCAGTATCTTATATGGCAATCAAAGACTGAAGGCATGAAAGAAGGGTTACTTGTTTCCTTTTATTTCGCATTACTTTTTTTGCGAGTGTTGATAAACCAGCAACTGACAATCACCACCAGCTACAGCCACAGCACCTGATCTTAAATCATCAGTAGCAATACATGACACACTGCCACCTGACCACACAAAAAAGAAGAAAAAAAAAAAAAAAAAAAAGAGCCAAAAACAAAAAACAGGAAAAAGAGTACAAAAATCAGCAGCAAAATTTTGGCCATAACTTGAACATGACAACGTGGAATTCGATGCTGAATAAGCCAAAATGAAAGACATGAACATAGTTTCAAAAAACACAACAAGTGCTTCTAGCATCACTTCATAATTGTTCTGCAAATTGCAGCATGTCATAATAACGATAAAAGTGATTTTGAGTAAATTGAGTTTGCCAAAAGTGCATGTTCAAAAACCATGAGCCCTTGCACTCTTCTAAGTTCCAGTAAAGTATACTCAAGTTTGTCAAGCTACTATTTGATATAAACTTCCAGAGATTTTCTTCTGCCAAGTTGTGACTAAATTGTCTCGATGAATCATTTCACAGTGGATATGATATCAAAACAATAACGCTAGGCGAACCGATTTGTTTACCAACTGATGTGGCCGAATGAAATGTCATTGTCTTATATTTAGTTTCATTTTTTAAGAGTTCACTTATCCATGTTTATGCCATATATAATTTTTCAACCAATAAAGTTCTAACATGTCACCATTGCCACATCACTTGATGAACAAGTTTGTAAACAACTTGGTGCTAACACTACTGTATCAGAAAATTGCAAAATGATATCTACCAGGGACCTTGAGGGTGCTTTTCCATCTCAAATACATCTATAGAAATTGTGGCACGTGAAATATGCAGATTCAGAGGTTAAAGAGTGCAGTTCTAATATTTCAGGCTGGTTATGAGCAGAAAACAGTTAAGAAGATATATATATATATATATATACACTATGAGACTAATTTTTCGTATACTATGCAATAGACAGCAAGAAAATTTATATCAATGGAAACCTTAGTGGCAATAGTCGATGCTTACCTTTGAAATGATGCATAGTGGCAAGTTTAGCTCCCGTAGACATGTCCCACATATACACAAGTCCCTCATATGTACCAATAATACCGTGACCAGCAGATGCCCCAACGGCAGCAGCCCTGCACAGAAAAGCAAAGCTGCAAAAAGTCACTTCTACAACAACTACAGCTAAATCTTAGTATCTGAGACAATGGAAAAGGGAAATCTATGTTCTTAATGTCAGTTACAATACAAGATATTATATTTTCATCTCTACCAGAGGCAATACTCCAAATTAGATTCCAGAAAAACAAAAATTCCAGACTGATTAGTATATCAGTCTTGAATTTTTATATTGATTTTCTGTTAGTATATTGAGCTCCAGACTGATAGACGATAAGCTATAAAATCAAGGCCAGTTGAATGCTCAAGGAAATTATAATTATTTCTAGCACATGCCATAAGCCTTATTTCACAAAGTATCATCATGTAAACATTACAAATCAAAATGGAGAGATGCCATTCCTAAAACACAAATTAATACTTATGTTGCATGTTTCACGTAATAATCTCATTTCTAGTCTGCTACAGCAACGGAGTTAATTGCAACACTTCTATTTATAGTAAGTTGATCACAACCCTAGTAGACTGAAAATGGAATTATTCCACTTAACACTTTAACTCAACAATGTATTAAATAATTCAATGCCAAGGTTTGTAAATAACAATTCATAGCACCTTGGATCCAATGTAGTTCCTAATATCACCACATTATTCACCAGTAGGGCAAGCCTCCAGCATCCTACGGAATTCGTTTGACTATCTTCTGATATATAACCATGTTGAGTATCAAAATCAGATATGACTGAGACAAGAAGCCAGACAGCAATATCCTCCCCTTCTATTGGGAGTAAGGAAGGATTCTTGTTCTGCTCTGAGAACCACATATTTGTTGCAGCCATCATTCTACTGACATTTTCTTCTACACTAGACTCACTGAAATGGCCTTTCATTTGCCAACTAAACAAACCAACCGGAAAGAATTCACAAATAGAAGTGCTTGATGCAGAGAACCTTGAAACAAGAATTCGTTTTGAAATGTCCCTGAAGGAAGTAAAATTTGATGCTTGTCAGATACTTATCAAACTATACAAGAAACAACACTTGATATTCTTCAATCCATATAACGAACAACACCTCATATTCTTCTATCCAAACCTTTTTTAAATTTACGGACTTTTAGGCAAGTATATCAGGAAGAACCCTTTTTTAAATTTATGGATTTTTCTGCAAGTATATCAGATGTGGGTTCTTCTCCAGTCTCCATCATAGAAGACTAATGACAAAATCAAGATATCTTTGAGACTATTGGAAGACAACTTATGCTGTGAAAGTTCTGTTAAATATATGTTGGTTATGCTCTTTTTTCTGATCTAGTAAACATAAATTGTTATATTTCATAGATCATTATTAAAGAAGACCTTCAGACCACACAATACAGTAATTATCAAACCCATGAGTACACACATTGTATGCCTATAGATTTATGGTACATCTGTTTATTATGTTTCCACAATGCTGATAAATATCTAGATACATAATTTACAACCATTGCTTATTTCATTTGATGGAATAGATCAGTTATAACACATTGACCTCAGTGATAGTGGAAAAACACATACCATAAACTAAATTCACCAAAACCATTATGGCCAACAACAAGATGATCACACTTTGGAATTCTCTTCAACTCCACTATGCCAGGGGATATGCAATTGTTAGCTGGTAGAATAGTTTTGTCCGTCTCTGCACTGCAAACAGTAAATCCATATGAATATCAAAGTTAACAAATGTGAATGAAATGGTGTAAAGAATCTCTGGAGACACCAGATGACATAATAAGAGTGTGTTACCAAAAAGAAAGAGAAAAAGAAAAAAAAATGAAATTCTAGTCAGCACACACTCATAAATTAATAGGAAAGGTTCATAATTTCCCTGAACAACGGTTCGTTCACATTGATAGCAATTTCTTACAGAGTCTGCTGCAGAAAACAGTAGAACTGTGAAGCATGATATGTCGCTGATGGCCTAATGGGTTAACAGTTATTTTAGACAAAATGGTCAAGGGCCAAGTGGTACAACTTTATTAGAACAACAAGATAGATAGCAGTCATTGGTTTAACAGAACAAGAAGTTTACTGCCACGAGAAGAAGCCTAATGCAGTAAGACATTGCCACAAAAAGGTAATCATATGGTTATAAAATTAGAAGGCGGAACTCAATAGGCAATTTATCAATAACTCACCTCCATGCTGAATTCATAACCCAAAGATGTAATCTCCCACTGTCTCCAACAGCAACAAGATGGTCAGGTTCACAAACCAATAGGCAATTTAACCGGTCAACCGTTCTCAATTTTGTGACTATTGAAACATATCCAACTTTTACATTTACAATCTTTACTGCATTCTCTTCAGAGAAGTTTAATGCACATTCTGAGCACAAGCAAGTAGTTCTTCCTTGCCTGAGAAGTTGTAGAGACAGTTATTACTAATTGTTTAATGTATTTATTTTGTATAATCAGAATCTGCAGAAATAATCAACCTGCAAAAAGGCGTTTTGATGCAGTCAAGCAAAACAAGGCACTGCCCATCTGGAGTGAATTGCAAACCTGATCTATCCAGAGCAATCTGCCAAAGTGTATCACAAATATTGTTAGCTATTTGAGAATACGAAAAAGAAGCTTATAACCTTTACCTGCATGAAAACTTACTTCTCTACCAAAGTAATCTTTCAAAACTGGTAATGTTAGTATTGTGTGCCCAACAAAAGATGGAAAACCAACCATCTGTTCTTTAGTTTCTATCTTGTAGATAAACAGGTTCCTTTCCTTGTCAACTAGAAGTCCACATAAAACACAAATGTGGATTTCACTGTCCCTTGAACCCAACAATATTGACAAAACAGGAAATGGGTGGAGATAGCATCCCACAAGCTCAAAGATGCTCGATAGCTCGTTTTTAATCTCCATTTTCTTAGCCTTTAAGCCTAAACTATATGGAACATCCTTGGCAAGAGATTGAGAACCCTTAAAATGTGTCCCCTGTTTCTGAGCTGATATAGAACTGTATGACATTACAAGGTTCCTATGTCCAACCACCTTCTTGTCAAAATGGGCTTGAGATCTTTTAAAATGTGAAACAAACTGATCTTGTGCCTGAGCAGAAACCATACAGTTTAGTTGAATATCAGAATCCGTAGCAGGATTATCTCTATGCAAACCCACCAATGGCCCACTAAGCTGGGGTTCATCATTTAATAGATCATTCTTATGTGATTTGTCAACAGATGGGCCCATTTTCAGAGTCCCAGAGGCAAGCAAAGTTTCTATGGCAGGATAGTTTTCATTGACAGTGCTCTCCCCAAAACTTCTGCATATAATATTTTCTGAGAGTGGTTCACCATTTAATAGATCTTTCTTATATGATTTGTCACCAGATGGGCCCATTTGCAGATTCCCCGAGGCAAGCAAAGCTCCTGTGGCAGGATTGTTTTCATTGACACTGCTATCTCCAAAACTTCTGCATATAATACTCTCTGAGAGTGGACCATTGTATTTTTCTTTCATTCGAGATATCGATTGATGTTGATCTTTTCTTCTAGAATATACCAACTTTGGGACTGGAGTCAAGGACATATTTCCAGTTTCTGCATCCACTTTCTCAAAAGTTTCTTTTCTTGATATATTTGAGCTCAACATTCCTCTTCGACCACAATCATCTGCCACAGCTGTAAAAATACAACTAATATTTGGTTACTTAAAATGTCATATAGAATTACGATATTTGGGTTTTGAAGGGAAAAAAACAAATCGTATGCATTTAAGACGCCTAAATGGTAGATATACTGAAAATGAGAAATAGATTTTGCTCATTATATATTAAGTAGCTCCTAAAGTTTTGCATACACTGGTAACTAACCTCATGGATTTAACTGAAATTGAGCAGATCAACTTCCCACATTTTCACAGTAGTGAAAAAATTAACACACAACTTACATGATTGAGTTGGGTTGATGCATTACCTTCGGTTTTATCAGGTGCAGTCTTGAGGTTTATCTCATGAGGCATTCTTACAACATCTGAATTTTCATGCATATTCACACAAGCATCCCTGACTTCTTCAACAAAATCTCTTTTTTGGGAAGAAGCGCATGTTGGAGGAGACTTGGATATATATACATCACCCTCCTGATGAACTCCATTTGAATCCATGCATACTTCATCACAGCAGAACACATTTTTGCTTCCACTGGTCTCAAGACGACAATCTATTGACTCATTATGCTCATCAACACTGCCAGACACTCCATGAGTGTTGTGAGAACATGTTTCCTTATTTAAACAAGCACTCTCTTCAGCATTATCAGAGGGAAATGTATGGTTGAATGTATCTTCAGCATAATGATGGTTCACTACATTGTTATGAACAGCACAATTGTTCGGAGCAACTGAACCAAGATCAAGGCTCTGAATATCAATCCTCTCCTTTTGTTCCACATTTTCATTCTCAGGCAAGAAAGCTGCAATTATGATAAAGAAAATCATTATCCATGTAGAAGAAAAGATTCAAACTATGCTTAAGAAAATCCACACACTCAAATGCATTATCAAGGGGGGAAAAAATAAAAATAAAAATAAAAGAAATTAAAGAATAGAAAATCAGAAAGAACAGCTTTTAGGGAAACAGCACCCTTAGATGGAACATCAGTTCCATTGTTGTCCTTCTGAGGAAACATCCTACATGGAAAATCTTCAGAAGGGCTAACAGAAGGCTTCTTCTTCCTCGACGCCTTCTTGAGTAGTGGAATTGCTTGTGGAAGTAGAAATGTCATCATTTCTTGACCAACTGAATCAAAGTCATTCTTTTCCTGACTTCCACTTGAATTCGATGTGCCAACTTCTTCCAGGTGGGAGTCAGCTATCAAACCTTCAGAAATGACCATGTCTACTGCAATTAACTCTTCTTTCACACAAGTTTCTTTGTCCCAGCTGGTTGGAGAAGAATTAGAACCATTATCTGCATTTACTTAGTATCAGTTACTGAAAGATGAAGAGGCAGGTGATACATTACTAGAAGTGGATGGCAAGAGCTTGGTGGGAAGTTACAAGGGAAGTAGAGAGTATTACCAAAATCCCTTGCATAAGATTTAAGGTATCAAACGAATAAAGATCAATATCATTTATACCTTGACAATCTTTTGATCTTGTAGTGTCTCCATTTTTTATTTCCCGTGCCATTGGAAAAGCTAACTCTCCCGCTTCAGTATCTTGAAAACTATGTGGCTGTGGAACATCAAGAATGTTTCTCATGCTATACAAGTTGACTACAGAACAGTGACACAAATTAACTAGCCAATTACAACAAATCAATTTTTTTGAACAAGCATAGAAAAGTCCACTTTTGGCAGTAAAAAGGAAGCAGGGGAGATGTGCTCACAGTTTTTTCCTCCATAGGTGAGCTGCTGGCTACTCCAGTGGATTTACAATTTTCCAAACCCATATGCATCCTTGCTTCCTGTGGAGGGGCTGTAAGCTCTCTGAGATGATTGGACATATCAACAGATTTCAATTGCAAGCCATCTTCTGAAACATGACTCTTTTCTTCTTGAACAGGAATTAAATCCACTGACAGCGGCAATGATGCTGGATGCATACCAATACCACTGTCTTTGTTCAGAACGGTAAGAGAAGAATTTGCAACGGTATGATTTCTCAGATTCCTTATTGAATTTGAAGCCTTAGCAACACATGTGAGATCTTGAGGTCTGGGCTTTTTTATATTTTCCCCACTGACTGACTTTTCATTTATGATTTCCCGTCTCCTACTTCTCTTACCAGTAGTATGTGGTCTTACCAAGTATGGCAGTAAGTCAGGATATGTACATGTATCAGGGCAACGGCTATCATTATCTGCTTTAGAATCCAAATTGCTCAAGCTACATAAATTCCGCTCTGCAGTTCCATTAACATTTGCCACCAATTCTCTAAGTAATCTCTGGACAAATGGATTTTTGAACCCGAAAAACTGCATATGAAAGACAAAAGGAGAGAATTGAAATAATCAGAAATAATGGTTAGGGAAAGGACAAAATAGCATGGTTTAGCAGAAAAAATATTTCAAACCATGCTGAATACTTGTAACGAGAACAAGTAATACATATATATAACGACAGAGCAGAAGCATAGAACCATTGAAATTGCCAATAGCAACACACAAAGAAAAACATTATTCAATTGCTTAAACTGTTCCAATTGTAGCTGGTCAAATTTTTAGAAACATTGGAAACAAGAAACCCCTAGTCCCAACTCCAAACCCCTTCCCACGCTTACAATTTACCAATTTAACCGAGTTCAAAGATCACAAGCCAACCCATAACGCACCCAACATTACTTGTTTAGTAGGACATCAGGGCGAAAAAGCAATCAAAACAACTACTAAACAAAATAAAAGTAAAAAGTTCAATGAAAAGGCATGTTCATATGTGTAAATCATTTGTTATAAACTATTAATACGAAAATGTACTCGTAGCTGTTTTGTGCAACTAGCAACATCAATTATTAATGGTGATTTGGGGAGACCTGACCATGTCTCACAGCACTACATAGAAATTACCTCCACACCATCTATTCTGCAGGAAAATCTCTTCCCATGCCAAATCTTCACCCCGGGACCAAATTTCTTCTGAAATTTATCCCACGCAATATCAGGAGTTTGTCCAGAACATGAATGTCCATCAGCGGAGGAAACCTGCAAAACCGAAATCCGCCATACTCATCTGCTTAAATCATGTTTGCTTAAATCATGTTGCAATTACAAATCGATTTGTCATATTAAATACAAAATCAACAGGAACTGGGAGAACAATACAGACCAAAAACAAAGGTCCTTTAAGACCTTCCTGAATTTCCATCTTATATGTACCACCATTATGGGCTCGAACAGCTTGATACCCTACTGGATATGGATACCGATCTTTCCCCTACAAAAACCACCGAAAATTCAGTCAATTTCCAGTGTAAAATCAATTGTTAGGAAAATTCAGTCAATATTCATTTTCGATTAAAAAAAGGGAAAATCGAACCCTAGAGGAGCTCCAGTACTTCTTATCCCAAGTACCGCTGTAGAGGGAACCTATGGAGGTGATTTCTAGACCGTCTGGCTTTTCTTCTTCGGCTTCGCGCATTTTCGTCAGGATTTCGAATCAAAAAAAAGAAAAAAAAAAACGAAAGGGAACCAGTTGTCGTCAAACTTGCAAAGATTTCAGAATCGCAGAAAGAGAGAGAGAGAGAGAGAGATTCAGTGGCGGGAACGAAAATCAGAAATGTTTTTATTTTGCGTTTTCTGTTTCCCTCCAAATGTCGCAGAAAATGTGGCATGGAAGGAAGAACGACTGTATCGTGTCAAAATATGGGCCTGGGTTGGATATTTATTCTAATCAATAACATATACTACCATATACCCGGCCCAACGTTTAACAAAAATTAAAATTTAAAATTGTTCGTAAAAAATGACAAAAACGCCGTTGCCGGGGATCGAACCCGGGTCACCCGCGTGACAGGCGGGAATACTCACCACTATACTACAACGACTTGATATGCTTAAAAATTCCATGACATTTTCTAAATTAATTAGAAATTGATCATGAAAAATCAAACGTGAAAATTAATATTCTTCTTTTTTTTTCCCTTGGAATTACATAATCTGGTTGAAGATTATTAAGAACTAAAGGAATATAATAAAGCTCCCGAAAAGGTGAGAGTAGACTATTTTTTTTTTTTTTTTTGGTCTTTCTATTTCATACTTTTTTGGCAAATCCGATTTACCACTCTATTTTTTTTAGTTAATTTTAAATTCAGTACAAATAGGAAGAGAAAATTTTATACAAATTAAAGTTTAAACTCTCAACATAAAAATGTATTTGCAGTAGTTATATATATATTATTAGACTAAACTTTCACATATAATGGAGGAGAATAAAAGAAATTCTATAAACTTCAAACTTGTTGGCAATGGTAGATATCATTAATGATAGGTACTGATTCTAAAGGAAAACCAAGTGCATGTTTGGTAATGTATTTTTAAGAGCTAAAGACACTTAATTGTTTCACAAAATAAGCATTTGGCAACGTGAAAAAAAATAAAGCAAAAAAAAAAGAAAGTGTTTAATGTTTTTATGACAATAACCTAGTAGATGTTTTTCTAAACAAAATGTGTTTTATATTTTAATTAAATTTTTAATTGTTTAACATTGTTCATTTCACTTGTAAGAGCATTTTTTTAACGATTTTTAACCAAACACCTAATTGTTTCTTTATAAAATGTTATTTTACAAAAATGCTAAAAATAAAAATCACTACTTTTGAAAAAGCACTATTGAATACATTTAAAAAAAAAGGTAATAATAGAAGATCAGATAGTATAAGAAAACATTCAAATATATTAACCAAAGAACTATACGAGTATCAATGCCTTAGAAATATCAAATTGGCATAACAACCTCATGCAACAATACCTCCAAATTTAAAGTCACCATCAAAATTGATATTCATTTTAATTTATCATAATTCTATGTTTTTTTTTTTAAAAGCGAGACCCAATTATACTTTAATCATTATTTTATCATAAAAAGGAAAACAAGGTTTATTTGATTGGTTTTGATGTGATTTTTTTTATGACTAGTTTATTTAATTTTATTGCAATTGGATGAATTTAAAAAAAAAATATATATATATATATATATATTATATATGAATAATATAAATTAAAAGCCAACAACAATACACATTGCTACCCAAAAATAATGCATAAAAAATTCAAGGTCTAACCATTTTCTTCTCTTCTTATATTTCAAATTTTCAAAGGTTAGATGCTATTTTGTATTCGATTCTACCATATAAATGGTGGATGGCATTAAAATCTCCATCGATTTTGGCCAAAAAAATCTTTATGGATTACTTTTCAGAAAATAATACTAATTAAAAATAACAAAGTAAAAAAGAATAATTATATAAAAGTATATGGAAAAAAATTATATAAAAAGCAAAATGGGTCGGGTTGGACATCACATAAGCTGACTTATGTATGTATTGCTTCACAAAAATAATGCATAAAAAATTCAAGGGCTAACCATTTTCCCTTCTTCCTAGATTTCAATTTTTCAGAGGTTAGATGGTATTTTGTATTCGATTTTAAAACATGAATGGTGGATGGAATTAAAATTTCCATGGATTTTGGCAAAAACAAAATCTCAATGGATTACTTTTCAAAAAATAATACGAATTAAAAATAATAAAGGCAAAAAGAATAATTATATAAGAGTATATGGAAAAAAAAAAAAAAATTATATAGAAAACGAAATGGATCGGGACTGGATATCACATAGGCTGACTTATCGGGCGCAAATTTGAGGTTAGATTGTATTTTGTATTCGAATTTACAACATGAGTGGTGGATGACATTAAAATCTCCCTGGATTTTGACCCAAAAAAACATCTTAATGGATTACAAAATGTATTGCTTCACAAAAATAAAGCATAAAAAATTACCGTAGGCAGGCCAGCCAGGCCGTGAGGGCGGTGGGAACGGGCTTCCCAAAATGCCAGCCCCGGGACGGAGTGAGCATAGAATGAAGGGGCCGGCCCTCATGTTGCATTAAAATCGACTCTTAAAAAACAACACGCCGTTGCCGGGGATCGAACCCGGGTCACCCGCGTGACAGGCGGGAATACTCACCACTATACTACAACGACCTGTTTGCTTGTCCTCTTTCATTAAGTTATTATAAACTAAACGAATTTTGGAACTAAATACAAACACCCAAAATGATCGTTAGAATTTTATTTTATTTTTCCTTTTTCTTTTTCGTCTTTGATAAAACCTTTAGGTGTCTAGGACAACTACACGGTAACGCCAATATATATATATATATACACACACACACATATATACATGAAATTGGATAATTCAAATGAATAATAATTTTTCTCATATTATTTTATATCAGGGTTCATATTATTTTGCACAAATTCAATTTTACCTGGTTTTAAAAGTTTCATTTACCTCATCAATAATTTAACAATAGTTTGATAATCAATTATGTGATAGTTTTTTAATGATATTAAATTGATATTGTATTATATACATGGATAGATAAACCATTTAAAAGTTGTCAAATCATAAATATCAAAATTTTGATAAAAAAATTTGATCACTCTAAATTTATCATTTCCATAATATAAATAGTTAAGTGCATTTAGGCCGTCCGAGGGGATGTGAATGCATTTTTCATAATTGTTTAATATGTAGAGTCAATATATATTTATATGGCACATATTTATTTCGTTGAATAGATTGATAGTTATGAATTGAATTTAAATTAAAAATCTAAAGGAAATATGGCAACTTTTAACTAGCATTTACTACATAATATTTCTCATATTATAAGCTCTATCTAATTCACTTATTTGAGAATTATTGTTAATATATATATATATCTCTACCAACGACAACATCTAACCCTATAAAGTAAAAACAATAGAATAAGATCTTTAATCATAATCATTTTATTTGAAGAAGGTTGTTCCTTAGTTTTTAAAATATTGATTATACTCCTATAGAGATGCAAACTTGTAATATTGATGTTAAACTTAAAGAGTGTTTCACCAAAAAAAAAAAAAAAAAAAAAGCCCCTAGTGTGTGACTGTAATGATATATATGAGAGGTTGATGAAAATATTTTGTAAATATTAATAAAGTAGATAAAAAATTTGAAACTAAAGAGGCCTAATTAAATGTTAACCTTGATATATATTAATCATATTAATTTATGATGGAAAATTAGTATTCATTTGAACCATCTAATTTTATATTATCATTTTTATGGCTGATGGCATTTAACGTAATTTTTCATAACTTCTAGCGGTTCTTGTTGGCGAAGATGTATCTAGTCCCTAAAAATAAATAATAGTTATTATACGTTTGGATGCAAATTTGGGCCGGACAAGTCAGCCTATTTGATGTTCCAGCCCGACCAGTTTCACTTTTTTTATATAATTATTCTATTTTATTCTTTATTTTTTATTACTATTATTTTCTTAAAATTAGGCAATTGATTTTTTTTTTTTTGGGCCAAAATCCATGGAGATTTTAATGCAATCCAGCATTCATTTCGTAAAACCAAATACAAATACCACCTGACTTTTCAAAAATTGAAATTTAAATATACAAGACTAGAAAATGTTTAGACCATTGGTTTTATATGCATTATTTTTGTGAAGCAATGCTTATTAGGTTGTTGTTGGCTTTTAATTAATAATTTTCATATTATTTTTTAATATATTCAATTATAGTAAAATTAAGTAAATGAGTTGTAAAACAAATCACATAAACCAATGACATGTACAATTAAAATGAATACTTATTAAGTTGTTGGCTTTTAATTTACATTTTTCATATTTTTTTCATCTATTCAGTTATTGTAAAATTAATTAAATGAGTTGTAAAACAAATCACATGAACCAAAGACGTAAACATTATTATTATTATTATTATTTTCAAAAGTAATGATTAAAGTATAATTAGGTCTCTACCTACAAAATTGTGATGGTGACTTTAAACTCGGTGGTATTGGTGCATGAGATTGTTATGTCAATTGGATATTTCCAAGGCATTTTTGTTTGTATAGTTCTTTTCTCTATGCTATATTATTATATTGTCTTCTTTTTTATAAGACATTTACCACTGTTACGTTTCTAAGGCATGAGATGTTATGTCACTGGTGATTTCAAATTCGATAGGCACCTATCATTGATTCCAATAATATTTATTTCTTTGATAATGTATTTATAAGTGCTTTTTCATAAGTACTTTTATTTAGTAGCGCTTTTTATTTTTAGCATTTCATAAAGAAAAACTTAGGTGTTTGATTAAAAATTATAAAAAATGCTTTTGAAGGTGAAATGGAATAAAGTTAGACAATTAAAAATTTAATTAAAATATAAAATACATTTTGTTTGGGGAAATATCTACTAGGCTATTCTCATAAAAACACTCAACATTTTTTTTTTTTCAAACGCATTTTCAAATGCTTATTTTTTGAATGATTAAAGTGTCTTTACCTCCTAAAAAAACATTACCAAACATGCACTTGGTTCTTCTTGAGAATCAGGACCCATCATTGAAGTTATTTGCTATTGCCAACAAGTTTGAACCATGTAGAATTTCTTTAATTTTTGAAGGTCTAGTGATATAATTATTGAGAATACATCATTTTTAAATTTATAGTTCAAATTTCATTCTCGATGATAATTTTTTAATCCTAATTCTAATAAGTTTAATGTACATATATTTATATATTGAAAAAAGATAATTACAATGGAATATCTTCTAGTTTAAAACTTTTGCAGGATCATAATTTTCATTTTTATTTTTTTGCACAAACTTACTTTTTGTTTTGCTTGCAATTTATCTTTTTTTTTTTTTAACCTCAAAATAGGCTGTAAGAACTCAAAATTCAAAAATAAGAAGACAAAAAAATCCTTGTTAATAGAAAAATCATTTCCTTTAAAAATTAGAAAAACTCAAATAAAACCCAAAAAAAAAAAAATTCTCTACACATATGCTAGTACTTCTTTCATATTCCTAACCTATCTATGTCATGTTGGTGCTACAGACTTGTTCTTATGCGCATGTGCCCTTGCCGCCACATGTGTGCACTGAGGAAAAACTCCGACTTTGAATTCTTGCAGCGTTTATTAGGGTTCCGCAACTACTCCCATTCCATCCCATCTTTGCATTGTGTTGCATAGCAGATAAAGTTGCGGGTTCCAATTTGTAGAAAGAGAGAGAATTCAGAGAGATACATAGAGAGGAATCTTAGAGCGAGAAAAATAGGCCATTTGGGTAGGAATGCTGTGATACCAGTTTATAGAAAGAGAGACCTTAAAATTAACACCTAGATGAAGAGAGAGAATCTAGAGCCAATTTTATAGAAAGATCAAGTTTAGAAAGAACGGCACTGTGGTTCTTTTTGGGAAAAAAATAATCAAAAAAGAAGAAGCAGAATTGTTTATTTTAAAGTTTAAATTTAAACCTTTCCTCTTTTGCATGATCATATTTAGGTATCATATTTTTTAAAAATTATAAACTAGCTTCCTTTTCATTTCTATAGTCAATAAAAAATTCAAAATAGTAAAAATACAATTGCTCTCTACTGTTGATTGACTTATATAAATATATAAAAGAATTAGAGAATATTATAAATAAAAAAAATAGAGAAAAAAATTTATAGAAGAATTACAAGATAAAAATAAATAAATAAACAAAAAAACAATGTTTATGTCATAATTTTAGAATTACTGTCTATTGTTGGTAGACTTACTCATGTTAATTTATCATAGTTTTATGTTTTTTTAGGCAGGGATCCAATTATACTTTAATAATTGTTTTTCATAGAAGGAAAAACAATGTTCATGTCATTGATTCATATGATTTGTTTTACAATTCATTTACTTAATTTTACTATAATTGAATAAATTAAAAAATATTTGAAAAATATAAATTAAAAGCTAACAATAAGTATTCATTTTAATTTATCATACTTTTTTATTTTTTTAGGTAGAGACCCAATTATACTTTAATAATTATTTGTCATAAAAAGAAAAACAATGTTTATGTCATTGGTTCATGTGATTTGTTTTACAACTCATTTACTTAATTTTACTATATTTGATCAATTAAAAAATATACAAAAAATATAAATTAAAAGCCAACAATAACCTAAAAAGTACTGCTTCACAAAAATAATGAATATACAACCAAAGGTCTAAACATTTTCCACTCTCGTATATTTCAATATTTGAAAGGTTAGGTGGTATTTGCACTCGATTAGACATGAATGGTGGATTACATTAAAATCTTTATGGATTTTGGCAACAAAAAATTAATAATAGTAATAATCTCAACGGATAACTTTACAGAAAATAAAAATAAAAAATGTAAAAGGAAAAAAGAATAATTATGTAAAACATATGTTTGTTTAGGCAGCGACCCAATTATACTTTAATCATTATTTTTCATAAAAAAAAGAAAAACAATATCATTTGTTTTACAAGTCATTTACTTAATTTTACCATGATTGAATAAATTAAAAATATATGAAAAATATAAATTAAAAGCCAAGAACAATCTAATTAGAATTGCTTCACAAAAATAATAAATTTAAAACCTTGGTGGATTGCCTTAAAATCTCCGTGGATTTTAGCCAAAAGTGATTTGTTTTACAAGTCATTTACTTAATTTTACTATGATTGAATAAACAAAAAAATATATATGTTTCATAATCATAATAATAAAAAGCGAAACGGGTGCGGATGGAACGCGGATCGTTCGATTGACAGGTTGGAACGCTGCTGTAGCTGTTGTATTGGTTGCATTTAAAAGTCATCAACAACAACCACTAGAAGTCTAGAAAAATTACATTAAATTGGGGGAAAAAAAAATTATACATATATATATACACACACACATATATAATTAGATTAGTTTAAATGAATAATAATTTTCCGTGATAAATTAATATGATTAACATATCAAGGTTAACATTTAATTAGACCTTTTTTAGTTTTAAAAATATTATTTACCTTTCATATTGTTAGACTAAATTTTTTTTTTTTTTTGGTGAAATACTCTTTCAAGTTTAACATCAGTATTAAGTATGGTATGCATCTCTATAGGAATATTATTGACATTGTAAAAATTCAGGACCAATTTCACTTAAATAAAATGATTACGATTAAATATCTTAGTTTTTATGAGTTATAACAATTATTTCAATTAATCAACTTATCAAAGAAAAAAAAAAGCATCGATATTGAGTACTATTTTTCTCTTTTTCTACCATGATAAAAATGGATAAAGTAGAACATTCATAAATATCATAAACTTTTTTTTTTTTTTTGATAAAAGATATCATAAACATGATAGCATAATACTTTATAAGCTTAGATGTAATTGTTAGTGTGTGTATATATATATATATATATATGTATAATAATTGTCAAGTAAGTGAATTATATTAACCTTATGATATTGGGCAAACTTTACTATAGTTTCCTTTATTTTGCTATTTTTTCAATACTGCATTCTTATTAATGAAAAATATTAGTATTCTTATTATGAAAAATATTAGTAATATCCCTTTGCATCTTACTTTTGTTTCAATATGGTACAATTTTTTAAAACTCTTAATAATGAAGCAGGAATTTGGCTTATTTACCTTTTATTTAATAAAATTCTTTTACTTATTCTTGAAAATAAAAGAGAATGAAAATTAATAAATAAAAAAATATGATTAAACTAATAATTAACTTTTTTTTTTCTTTTAAGAATAAAAAATAATTTTAAATATATTCAATGTAGATAAGCTTAACTCTTAAAGTTGTAGTTGAGACAATTATAATTATTATATATGGCTTCTTTTTTTTTTTTTTTTTTTTTTTTGATAAACTGGAGGGGAAGATTTTAGCATAGTATTTAGAAGATCTAGTAATTTGATAAGAAGTGTATATATGTATATGTGTTTTTTTTATATAAATTTTTTTAAAAGTTTTTAGGAATCAAAAAAAAAAGAGAAAAAAAAAGGAGGGGTAAATTGGAAAAACTCTAACTCTATTAGTAAGAGTTTTAAAAAATGATATTATCTTAAAACAAAAATAAAATATGAAAAGGTTGTATTGATATTTTCCGTATAATATTGAAAAGATAACAAATTAGAAGGTTCTATAATAATATTTAGCATATAATATAAGAGTTACTTATATAATAAGTGCTAATTACGAGTTATCATATCTCATTTAGATTTTTAATTTAAATTCAAATAATCATTATCAATCTATCCAACAAGCATATCTTATTTAGATTTTTAATTTAAATTCAAATAACCATTATCAATCTATCCAACAAGACAAACATATGCCACATAAACATAGATTAGCTCTACACATTTAACAATTTTCCCCAATAGCTTAAACTGTAATTGTAATATACATGCTAGTTTTACTAACAGTACATATAATCAATGATTGTTTTCTATATCTCTTTTTAAGAGCATATTGATGATTGTTTTCTATATCTCTTTTAAGAGCATATTGTATAACGACTTTAGAGTGCTAGCTTTATCTTTAATATCGTACATATGTATAGCAAGACCTCCAAAACGACATAAAAATAAGTCTTCAATTTAATTCAAACAAACAAAGCTTTACATGATGTCTAACTCCAATATTATTTTGTCGAGCATATTGTATAACGACTTTAGAGTGCTAGCTTTATCTTTAATATCGTACATATGTATAGCAAGACCTCCAAAACGACATAAAAATAAGTCTTCAATTTAATTCAAACAAACAAAGCTTTACATGATGTCTAACTCCAATATTATTTTGTCATGTTATGTAAGATATGAAACAAGAAATTAAGTTGGCCATATATATCATAAAGAAAATATTTAATGCCTCGCATTTCGAACAAAAAATCATTTTCAGTCACTCATATATTTCGAATCATGACCACTCAATACCCAACCCATAGTTTCAATTAATTATTTTGTTGAATTTTTCTACCTTTTTTTTTAAGAAAAAAACTTATAATTCCATCTAGCTATAACAGTAATATCTATATGCAACATCTATGCAATTGTAACCAAAAAAGAAAAAAAAAAAAAAGAAAAAAGAAAAAAAATGTCTATTTGTAATAAAAATAAAAACTACATGACTGGAAAGACAAGTCCCAAAAAGTAAATGAGATGGAGTAATGGATAGGGAGGGATGTGTCAAATCTGAATTACCCGATATGAAGCAAAATGGAGGTTGAGAAAGGATAAAATGATTGTGGCCAAATTGGTTAATAAACAGAACCACAAGAGCTAGCTATACAAGGTCTTAATGGGTGTGTGCTTGTGATCTATGAAAAGTTGTTTGGTAAGCTTCAAGAAAGATGCATCAGAATCTCAAATATATTTCACTAAAACCCAAAAGAAAATTTCTTTTTTTGAAAAAAAAAAAAGAAAAAAAAGAAGAAGAAGAAGAAGAAAAAGAAGAAGCTAAGGAATCCATTATTATAGCTAGGTTGCCTGGAGTGGAGGGCAACGCAAAAGCAAAGTTGATGATCATGAACATATAAGAAAGAAGTAGGGCATAGACGCATAGTATAGAGAGCAGAGAAAAAGAGTGTTATACCAGCAGAGAAAGGTGGAGAATTCAAGTGAAGGAATAGCTTTATTTCTATATTTGGAAGGTGAGGAATAGTCCCATCAGAAAAAGACAAGAAAAACCCCATGATGTTGTAGTACTTGAATTGGCTGAAAGTGACTTCTGATTGAAGCACTGGTCTGCTTTCACATTTCCTTGTTTGGCATTGCACCCACAAAACAAGGATTCCATTACCAGTACCCTTTTTCTTCTCTATCTTTTTTAACTCTCTCTCTCTGTCTCTCTCTCTCTCTCTCTCAAATTCATTCAATTGCTTTGCTTTCTCATCACCTTCTTTCACTATTCATTATTGTTATTGTTATTGTTGTTCACGTTTTCTTGGTTTTTTCCATATTAAAAATTAATTCAATATGTGAGGGCTCGATGACTGATGAGTTTCTTTGTTTCCCATTCATATCCCACTAGCTAGCTGCTACACAAGCTGTGCATGTGCAATGAAAATTGGTTTTGGTTTGGTTTGGTCAATAAAATTAAAAAAAAGTCTCCCAATTGCATGTCGTGTTGTGTCGGTTCATTACCAGCTATAAGGAAATCTCACCTGTTAAAAGGAGTCTCTAGATAGCTGCATCCACCGAGGAAATGACATCTATAATTTATAACAAATACAACTTAAATTGTTTAAAAAATTAAAATTTAAAATTACACTAATATTCTGTTGGATTTTTCACTTTATTTTATATAGAGGTTGAGCAGTTCATTTAACCCATATATATCAGTCATTAATGTTTTTTTAAATTTCAATTTGGAATGATAAATTAAGTAAGTTTTAACTATAAAATTATAAGATTAACTTGATGGAATCCGAGTACTTGGATTGTTCTTTGTATGTCAAGGAAATTTAATTTATTAAATACAAATATTAATCCGATATGGCTACACTTTTTGATCTATAAGACCCTAATCGTTTTATCTGATCTAGATATACTTGAAAAGCATAATTTTACTATTCTATAGATTTCTTCGCACATCCTTGGATATATGAATGTTCCCTCTAGAAGTAGATATATAGAATTTGTTTGGTGCCTTTAAATTTGTAAAGGAATATATATCATATTTGATTAAAGGATCTCGATTTAAATTGTGGGTACGTATAAGGTCCATGTGATAATTTCCAATATTTTGCTAATTTCTTAACAACATTAGGTACTAACTTAATTCACAGTACTTGTCTGATTAATTATAGATGAATTGTTGAGACTTTAGTTATAAAAATGACTAGTCTTTTAGTTAGTTAGCAAATGATTATAGATATTTCTGCAACTTGATGCATACCAACCAATAGAATTCTAGAAATTGAATATTTCTAATGAATATGTGGATTACTATTTTTTTTTTTTGTTATGTAAAAAAATTAATTATAAAAAATTACTCTCTAATGCAACTATCCAAAGTCTCTATCAAACTAATGTGTCAATTTTTTTTCTAAAAAAAAGATAATATGAGTGTGTCCATATTATAGGTCTGTTAGAAAATGTGATTTAGCAAAAATCTAAAAATAATCCTTGAGTATAACATTTTTTTCAAATAAAAAAATACATGGAAACATCAATATTAAAAGAACCATTGGAAATTGATTTTTGAGTTGATTGTCTAAATAGACATGTATAACAAATAAATAGCAAGTTCGTCAAACTTATGTACTATATATATAGAGACCAATCCACATTTTTATTAGAGATACTCTTAATCTATTAGTATATCAATATCATTTATAAATACTATTTTTCATATTATTGGCAATGAAACACATATGATTTAGAGGGTTACACACACATAAACTAAAGATGAGGGTATTTGAATTTGAAATTATCTTATAAGAACAATACTGACTTTGACATTAATCTGTTCATGAAACATCTATAATTTAATGGTATTAATTTGATTGATCAGTACAAAAAAAGGTTTTCATAGAAACTAATTAATATTATTCTCGAATCACTCCATATTTATTATTTTGTGGGCGTCAATGACAATAAACAATTTTGCCTTCTTATTTCTATATAAAAGAAATGCCAAACTCTTAAAATGGTGATTCATAATTCTTTTTTTCTTAAATAAAATACTAAACTAGCTAATCCATGTATATATAAAAGAGGGGATAATTTTCTATGACCCAGCGATTTTCCTTTAATTTGTTAAATTAATGGTAATCTTAAAAATTTAAACGGTTAGGAAGCTAGTAGATTTATTATGTCCATCTAATTATGTCATTACAACAAGATCCCATATAGTTTTGAAAAACAGCGTTAATTATACTCATATAGGAGGTTTTGATGATAAAGACTAATAGTAAGTTAATCAAAAGCCGTGAATTATGTAATATTTGGAGAGGTAGATGAAAATTTTTATAAGCATATAATATTAAAAAAAAAACAAAAAACAAAAAGGTGAGATTCAATTTAAGTCCAATCTCAAAAAAAGAAAAGAAAAGAAAAAAATCCCAATTAAGTTGGTAAGCATCAAACTAACCAAACCATCAGTGAAGATAAATCTACAATAATCATCTAAAGTGGTGATTGGTTATAACCAAGTGCTCAGAGTTCTTTCAGAATCTTCAAACCAAGTCAAGTAGTGCATTTGTTCAATTTATACTCAACATGCACATATATATATATATATATATACACACACACATATATTATAAATTTGAACATACATATATATATATATATATATATATATATAAAACACGAAAAAAGTTCCTTTTTGTATTACCGGAAAAAAAAAAAGAAAAAAAGAAACGGGTTCCTCTTCTAAGATTCTTATAGCTTCAAATTATTCTACACAGATTTGTCCACAAAAATTCTACCATATATGTAACATAATTATATTTGATTAATTAATTGTAATTAAATGATTATATGGGAAAATGGTCCATGAGAGATTTTGGTCTGTCTGAATTAATAAAAGCAGTGTCTGAATTCCGCACCTTGTAACTGTGGGGTCTGCAAAATGCAGCTATACTATATAGATATAGCTATAAAGCCCATTATAGAAACCCCACACTATGATATTTTTTTTCTTTTTCCTTTTTGACTCTACTTGTCCGAGACCTCTATAACCTTCCCAAATCCCAACCCCTCTGTACTCACCATCCTTATCACAAACCCTAAAGACTCATCTTTCTTCTTCTTCATCATCTTTGTTTTTCCTTCTGTTAATAATCACTATGAACATTGACGACAAAGTCACCTCCATGGACTTGGTTCAACCCTCTGAGCATCTTTGCTATGTCCGGTGCAACTTCTGCAACACTGTTCTTGCGGTAAAAAATCACATACAAAAGTTGTTACATGTATCATATGATCTACAATTTTCAAAATTAACCTAGCTAGCTCTCCCTCTCTCTATCTATCTTTCTCTCCTACCATGTTTATCATCATGTTACGTATGATAAAACGAAACACATTCCTATCTCCATCAAACAATATTTAAGATTTCAGTACTATGTATAAAGAATATATAGCTGCATATTAGATTTATTTATAAGTATATATATTATATATATATATATATATATATATATATGTATAGGTATATATTACAAAAACAGTTTCCATAGTCAGAAGAGAACCCAAAATTTTTTATTTTCTTATATTGGTGAAGAATAAGCCAAATCATCTTGTTATTGTTTCTGACATGCATGGTTATAGAAATATATGGTGTGAAGTAAATGTGGTAAACAAAACAACCTACACACACACACACACACACACACACACACACACACGAACACGATGTTAAAGACAATGACATGGTTATCTATTGCTGTATTTTAATGCGTTTGTTTGTGTTTATTGGTGGGTGCAGGTAGGGCTTCCATGCAAGCGTTTGTTGGACACAGTGACTGTGAAGTGCGGTCATTGCAGCAACCTCTCCTTTCTTAGCACCAGACCTCCTGTCCAAGGCCAATGCCTTGATCATCCTTTGAGTCTTCAGGTTATTAAATTTATTACTAATTAACCAAATCCATGGATTCTTTTTTATTTTTATTTTTTATTCTATTCTTTGACTACTTTTAGTTGTTTCATATATATATATATATATATATACACACACAAGGCTCTTTTTATGATGGACAATATAGGGCGATATATACAAATATTATATTTAATTAATATATATATACATATATATGTAGGTGAAGAGTCAAAATTAATATCAAGGAAATCTGGGTGTTTAATGGGTAATAAAAGGTTTTTGTAATGATATAATATTATGAGAAACATGTACGCAGGGATATAATTGCAATGATTTTAGGAAAGGTGGTCAATCTTCTTCATCATCCTCCTCAACATCTAGCGAGCCTTTGTCCCCAAAAGCACCCTTTGTTGTAAAACGTAAGCTAAGCTGGCTGGATCTCTCCCTCTCTGTGCCTTTCTATATTTTTTTGTAACAAAATATGCACCTGTTTAAACTTTTCCTTAAGAGTACAAAAAAGAAAAAGAGTAATAATAATCTTGTTTTTTTCATTCCTTTTTTTTTTTTTTTTTTGTTTCCAATTGGCTTTGCAGCACCTGAGAAGAAACACAGACTACCTTCTGCATATAATCGATTCATGAAGTAAGATGAAGAATTGCTAAATTAATTTCCTCTTCTCTTTATATTATATATATATATATATATATATTCTTTCTATTAATTATCAGATTAGTACCTAGATATATTATATATTTTTGTTGTTGCTGTTGCTGTTCCATTAACTGTTATATATATATATATAATATAATTAATATATCATTTCAGAGAGGAGATACAGCGCATCAAAGCAGCCAATCCTGAGATTCCCCACAGAGATGCATTTAGCGCTGCAGCAAAAAATGTAAGTTTGCTTTAATCTTCTCCATAGGGTTTATATGCATACCTATATATAAATATGTAGAAAAGAAATTATATCGAGTAGGTTATGAGCATATTACTTCTATTAACGGTAATAGAACATAGGACAATAAACACTTGATATATATAAATTGTCTGATAAAGCCAAATAAATAATTTTTGTTTATATATAATTAGATATATATATATATATATATATCTTGAATAATCGATCCTGAATGCCATGGTATATGTAATATATATCATATGTATGTATGCAAATGATCTCTTGTTGATATAGTAGTAAAAAAATCTAACTAGCTAGTAATAGTGGGCTAGGTACATTCCAAATTCATCAGCTGGGTCTGTTTCCGGGAGCAACAACAATGTATGGAACACATCTCTCCTCTCTTTTCCTTTTATTTTATTCCATTGCATATCTTGTTTACACTAGCAGACACTAATGCGCACCTTATTACTTTCTTCTTCTTCTTCTTCTTCTTCTTTTTCACATTGCTATATATAAAATTCAATTTTCATGAGCAATGGTTGAAAATACACACACACATATATATATATATATATATATATACATGTATATAAACAAGAAAATAATCTGGTGATACATCGATTGCGTCCAAAATAAACTTGGTAATGTTATGTAGGAGATCATTTATGCATAATTGGAGTTTGGTTTTGGCTCCAAAACTGATACTTTTCAAGTGTGCTTGATCAGATTTTGCAGGAATGAAGTAATCAAAGAATAAAATGTTATGTGGTTTGACGATAAATCAGATACATGATGAGCAAATGGGCAAGTAAATTAGGTCTACCTACGCTAATTATGAAACTTTCTCTTATCTCTTATCTCTCTCTTCTATATATATATATATATATATATATTCCTCACTTAGGCATGCAAAACTAAGATTTGGTATTTATATGTAAGTTTCAGTATTTGCTAATTTTGTACCTAATTTGGGTTGCTCTGAGTAATATCTTTTATTAATTAAGTTGTTATTTTTAAATTTTTTTCACCAACTTAAGCAATCACTTCAAATTAATATACACATACATAATACATTCATTATAAATGTTTCAAATTAGTGGCCTCGCAATTAAAATTAGTTTTCAAATACCTTTTGAAATAATCTTCAGATATCGCTTTTGATACTAGGCTTTACTTTATACGTATATACTGAAAAAAGACTGTTTGCTACCAACTTTTATTCTTGTTTTTGAAAAAGAAAACTTATTTAATTTTCTATTTTTTAAATAAGTGTTTTACGACTTAATTTTATGATATATACATATATATATATATATGTAATATGAGAAAAATATAAAATGAGGTGAAACTTTTAAAATTGGAACATATGTTATTGAATTTAAGTATTGTTATTATTTCTCATGGAAATATTCGATTTAAAAAATAAATAAAAGAAAAGCAAATTTGAGATGTCTCTAAAGAATTTGGGCCTATATTAAAGGTTTATGGAATTTGGGCTTCTAAAACCATGAGCCGGTAGGGATTCTCTCTTTTGTCCAGTCCAAAAAACAAGAGATGATAATAATATAGTTTTTTTTTTTTTTAATGTATTAATAATATATGCACCCTCAAAGGACTATATTTATATATTAAAAAAAAAAAGTGTTCGATTAAATCTCGGGTTAGTAGAATAGTAAAATTACAATTAAATCCCTTGTTTATAAAGTAAATATTTTTATAAAATTAAAAGAATGCAGATATTAGTAGCAGATTGTCGATATTTTGATTTGTCTTGCGACTGTATTTATGGATAAAAAATATATAATTATAAATTAATTTTAAAATCTGAAATGATTATTTGATATATTAATATGATAATTTCTTTAAAATATTTCTTTGAAATTTTCTAATTTATCATTGGAACACTTCATCTATAAAATTACAAGTAACAAATTTTATTAAATCCTATTACAATTTTGTTAATATAAAAACCTAATTGTCATAAATTTTGATTTTTCATTTTCCACATGGGTGCTCAAATAAAAAGTATGATGAATTTTGTATAATAATTTTCCATCATGAATTTTGTATAATAATTTTCCTCTTAGTCTATTTTTTACTTGAATTTTTCTGGGCTGAAACTTGGCTGCTTCCTATTCTTTTTTTTAAGTCTTAACAAAAATCTGACCCCTTTTTCTTTTGGTATAAAAATCAAGCATGACAAAACTATTGAACCTACACCAGTCCCCACCTTCCCCAGAACCACACAAAAAAGCAAAAGAGACTATATAGAAGCCCTTATTATAACCATATTTTTAAAGACTGCTTTTTTCTTTTTTTTAAAGAAAAAATGAAGCAATGTGTTCACTTAAAGAAAAACTCAATGATAATAATAATAATAATAATAATACTCTTGAGATGGTATAATCCAATTCAATCCACTTAAGCATGCTTTGCTCTAATAAAAATTATAATTTTGCCTAACCACCTTCAAAAACATGTTCCCCACTCTCATGCTAAGACAAATACAACAAAGTTCCTTTGTTTCTAACTAAAATGCGTCATTAGTGACTTCACATGATTGCTGCACTTTTTTTTTTTTTTTTTTAAATTAAATGATTGCCACACCTTTGATGTAGAGCAAAATTAGATTTTTTTTTTTTTTTCAATCACCTTAATCTAATACTGTATTTTGCAGCAGCAAAAGATGTGTTGGATGATCCATGGTTTTCCATACTTTATCACCATCTTGTCATTCCTTTGCAATATATCTTTACCGTATAAAATTAGATTCACATCATGTCACGAGTTTTAGTTTTATCATGGCTTTCTTTATCAATCTCTAAATATTTCAAAGACCATAATTATTTAAAAACATAATAGAAGTTTATATGGGATTTTTTATGTTCATATAGGCTTTTGATAGCTTACTCGACCAGTATAAATAATTAATGTATTTTTAAATCCAAAATTCAAAAAGCAAACGAACGAGTGGTAAGAGGAAGAAAAAAAAAAAAAAAAAAAAAAAAAGAAGGTAAAACTATCACATCAATTCAATGTGAACTTAACTAAATAAATATTATCTATAAAAGCAAGATTCGCATGACAACTGACGACCATCCATTCTTGTAGCTTTTTGAGATGGTTTTCGCTTCCCATATTCCTATTCATATACAGCTTTAAGCAAAACTAGAGAGAGAAAGAGAGTGAATGATGGGTGGATGAGGTGGCCACTCCACTTATGGTTCACTTGAGAAGTGAATAGAGGGTTTCATAGTTTGCCTAAGAAGGAAACTCTTCCTTTACCTACAAATGTAATGTACATTCCAATGAGACATAGCCTTGGTCAAAAAACAAAACTTGAACAGGCTTTGGGATAATTTAAACAAATGACATGGTGGGTATTAAAAAAATCCATACAAGCAATCAAGCCCCCGAGACTAAGGAAAGCCCACTAAAAAAACTTAATCTTTAACAATTAAAGTACAAGGAAAAGTTACTTTGTTGTTGATCAGGCATGCTATATATATTTTATAACAAAAATAGATCACCCTACTGATAACTTTGGATATAAAATAAAAATTATGATTTTGTTATCATGCTAAGCTGGTATTGGTGGCCCCCGTTTCTTTATGCTCCTTGCTTTTAATCTTACCCATTAATCATGAATGAAGCGATAGAAAGCAGAGCTACGTTGAATCTTGGACAGACAAAAGTGCACAAATGGTAAGAGTGAGTTTTATGATTCAAAGAACTGGAATATCCTGGATTAGCATTAAAAACACTTTTACATGGAGATTGGAGTGGAGATACTTTCAAACAACTCTTTCAATTAATAAACTAACACATCCGTGTACATAAGCAATTTCCCAATGGCCCTTTCTAATTTACCCATTGTAAAAAAGTAATTTAACTAGTTAAACCACAAATGGTACCTAAAAGTTTCTATCAGAACTTCATCAATTGCAAGTTCCAACAATGAACGTTAGTTAGAAACCTGATGAAGCAAATCCACAGTCTGCCTTGTCTTAACCTGCACCAACATTGATATCCTCATTTAATCCATACAGTTACGTACGACTAAACTTGTTCACATATGATGCAGTGACAGAGAGCAAGGAGTTTCCATTGTTTTTCCATTCCCCACAAATTCAGCCAGTGCCTCTTTCTTTTGTCACACTTTAATTGTAACTAATTCAGTTTAGTTGATAAAAAACTTTCTAAGGTAAACAATCTGCATTTACACTTGGTTCCTTTAATAGGTATAATATTCAGTTTTCCTATAATGATATTTATATGCTGCATATCTGTTGCTAGTATAATTTCTAGTTATATTTTTGCATCAATTTTAACCTCCACCACAGCATTCCCCAACTTACCATACATACAACAGCCTACTATATTATAAAGTCTTTTAACTTGTAAATATTTCACTGAGAACTACACACACAAGAAAAATAGCAACGAAGTGGATATAGCTACAAACCTCTTGTCACTTAAATGTTTCTTTAAGCGGTTGGGAAACAGCAGAATTCCTCATTTTCCTGCTTTATTTGTGCAAAGTTTCTCTGTCTCTCCACTCTTTGAAGATGTGATGAAAGTTGAAGCAAATCAACTGTCGATCCATGCTCAGGAGACAGACAATACTTGGCATCCAAACAATCCGACTCTTGAAAAGCCCTATCCACATGAACTTGAAAGTCAACAGCCTGACTGGCTTCAGGAAGCACTATGGACTCCAACTGATTTACTCCCATTGAATTCATTCCACATGAATAGAATCCATTTGCTCCATATCTTTCCGTAGATCTCAGCCTCAAAGGTTTATCAGTAAGTTGAGAAATGCCATGATGGGCACCTTGAATCAGGGGACTAGCAGTAGGAATTTCTGCAGAATGGCAGGACAAATTCTGTGATTGAGCTGACAGAAGAGAGAGAGCACAAGTCGAGTTTGAGGTTCCAGATACAGATGATTTCTGAACGGTTGATGCTGTATCAAAATCATAGTCCTCAGTTCGTGATGTAGAAATTCCAGAAGCATGATGCTTCCCAATGTCATGCAGATGGATAAAGGATTTAGAATGCAATTGTCTACTTGTAGTAGGCAATGCGAATTGAGGACTGTAAAGTGGCTCATCTTCTAATCTGACATTTCCATACTGGTTAGCTTGTCCATATTTTCCCGGATATCGAATGGCACCTGGAAGTATATCTGGAAAAACATAGGGTGTTCGCTTTGGTAAAGTACCCAGATATCTGGTGCCTGCAACACTCATATGATGTTAGAGAGAGGTAAATTGTTCCTTTTTGAAATACTAGTTACAGAAAGATAGAAGTAATTCTATGCAGTTTAATCTTCTGATTTTGTATAGGTCCCATAGACAGAATAAAGGATGTTGAATTGCATTTTTCTTTTTTTTTTCTTTTTTAATCATAATAAAGGATGTTAAAGTCACAAAAACATAACTCAATTTTCAATAAGTTTCAAGCAAATGGCCTCTCTGTACTATAAATGCTTGTTGTTGACCCCTTTTCAAATGAGATATCTACTATTAAGAATTATACCAGTAGTAAGTATTGTAACTAGTATATTTGCATGAAAGCTATAGTGAAAGGCATGGTTCTTGAAGAAGTTCATCCTATTCCATCTACGAAACTTTTCCGCTCACTGATAAGACCAGACTCAGATTAATACCAGAACTAGAGTCATAAGAGCAGCAGTTCTCATTGTAGTGATGTCCTCTCAAGGGCCATCCTACCCTTAAACTGCTTTTGTGCTTATGCTCACTCAATGTCAGCTGAGAATGTATCAAGGCCTCATAAGCAATACAACACTTTTAGCCAACAATATTGACCAGAAAAAATAGCTTTTGTAAAGGGGGAAAAAAAGAAACTTATCATGGTTTTAACATATTTTATCCACTTTAACACGTTTGTTGATCTACTTTATGATCGGTAATGGGTTATTGTGGGCTTACTGAATCCACCAGGACCATAATTGTAAAGAAGTAAATAGATGATTTATATTTTTTTGAAAAATGGTTTTCTATATGGAAATATTGGAAAATCATATAGCCTGCAAATAAGTGTGATGAAATGGACTTTAGAACACTTATTGACTTCTTTAGGAAACTACTAAATAATCTTTATCATAAATCATTGGCTAGGGAACATGATAAGGTTCTCCTAAGTGGCTGATATGGCCACTTTCTTTTTAGCTTTAAATGATGGAAAGGTCTTCTTCCTAGAATAAAAATAAAATTTAATATATTTGGGTCTTGGCATGGTCAAAAGGTCCAATAACAATGGCATTTGAAAGAAGAACATAAACTTTATCTTGCACTTAAGAGAAAAAAATTTCCAACAAAGAAAAGGGTCATGCTGCAAGGTATGTGTAAGAAATATAAATAATCAAAATATATTTAATAGAATTGGTTCTAGAATATTGCAATCTTAGAAAATCTCATCCCACTTCCCTTTTTCTTTTAAAAAAAAAAAAAAATCACTCTCATTTCTTGAGAAATATTAAAGAACAATTGCTAACTTCTAATTAACATGCTACTTGACAAAGACGACACCAGCACCATTGCCTAACTTGTTGACAAAATCAAGTAAGACAAGAATAGTTTCTAGTACATGCTCATAACAGAAAATTGCTTTAGACTGCTTACACCTTGCAGGTTTCTAAATTACCATAGGCACAAAAAGGAGAAGAAACAAAAACTTTTAACTTTTAGGGATATTAATTATAACAATTAACATTTTACACAAGCAGCAAGCTCAATGTTACCTAAATAACAATTGACAAACCAAACCTCAATCTTACATTTTATACACGACAGTCTTCCACAAAAGAACTTTGCATGAAGAGAAGATGATCTCTTAATAAAATCAGTGTCAGTGTGATAAGAAATAAACAATCAAGCTTGAAGTGTAATTTGTCATTTATTTCTATGGAAATGAAAGAAATTCAAAATTTTTAAGAAATCTCAAATCTGAGACTGCTTTACTCTAATAATAATTATAGGGAAAAAAAAGGCTAAATAAAAAAAAAAGGCATTATTATTAATAAAAGCAAAACGAATTTTCAAAAACTTTAGAGAAGAAAAATGAAACTACAAATGAAAAATGAATTTTCTTAGCAAATTCATTTCTAAATGATGCAAAATGCAGATAAAAATTTAAACATTTAGCACTGCATTATGGCATTTTGAGAGGTTCCCTTCTTATTTTTTCACTTGAGATGGGGTGAATTTGCATTTCACAATTGGATAAGGTATACCTTGATATGACTGAAACAACGTATACCTTGATATGACTGAAACAACTTGTGTGATTTGTCAGACAGGCTATCTAATTGAGGCTTCCTTCGGCGTTCATTATGACCAGCTAGGCGTCTACGACAACTGCGCTTACCATCATCAAATTCAGCTAGTAGATGAAACCTAATTATGGAAAACAAACCACAAGTTAAACTAGTCATCCCATTATTCAACATCCTGCTATTAGAAAGAGTATCTTAAAACAAAACAGATGGATTCGTACTTATTGTTCATTATGCGCCATGTATAAAAATATCTTGCAAACATGAAGACATCATAGCAACAAAACTAGTAAATTACAACCAACCAAAAAGCCCATTAAGTGCATATGACTAGTCAGCAAGACAAACTGTATATAACATAAAGAGCCCTATATTACTGTCCCCCATCATTTCACAGCTTATTTAGGTGTCATTAATGCACAAAAAAATAAATATAAGCATGGAATCTTCAAAAGATGTATCTCCATTTTTACAGAATATATGAACTCCCCAACATTGTAGCCTCCAAATGGGAAAGGAAAACCCATACAACCATGTAAATGCAGACACTAACATGAGGCGAGCCAAGGCAAGACAAATAGAAGATTTTCAGGTAAAGATGAACTTTCTTTGGCTCTGTTGAAGGTTGGTGTTCAACAACAGAAATTAAGGCTCCTTATATACACAAACATTAGGATTAATCACTTTTCTACTATTCTAAATCCTTTGTAGACAATGCCTCTTTTTTGTCGTCTCTACATCATTCCATTTCTTACCACTTGAAAATTCCAGTAGAAGTTATTCCGAACATAACTTTAAAAGTAATAAAACAAGAATCCTTAGACTCATCTTAGAGAAAAAAAATATGAGGATAGAAATCAAGACTCAAATAATTATATGCCACGATAAATGTAAAAGTACAGCAAAAAAGAAGAAAGGAAGGAAGGGGGGGGGGGGGGGGGGGGGGGGAGAAAATACCTGCTACACTGCTGGCAAAACCTCTGCTCAATGCCATTAACAATGACTTTGGCAGTCTTGGAGTGAACATCACAAACTTTATGCCTTTTGTGGTAGTCCTTTGAGGAGCTAAGATCCATGTTGCAACCATGAACTTGGCAAAAGGGAGTCTGTGGGTATGAACCCCTTGTCCTGGATCTCTTAGCCAGCAAGGAAGGCCTTACAGAAGATAAATTGGGTTTTTCTTTGGAATGTTCATGATTCTGTGAACTTTTGCAATCAACAAATCTCCCCAACTTCAAATCAATTAGTGATGAATCCTGACTGATAGATTCCATGAACGGACTTGAAAGCTTTGATCCAGATTCTTCTTCACCAAAAGATGAATTTGAAGTAATCAAACAAGTAGGAGAAGAAACTCTACTACTAGAACAATTACCAACCTGATCACCACACAATATCTCCAAACCTTGACTACCATGAAAAGGTCTTCTTATCATATCAGAAAAACCCAATTCCATTAATTCCATGCTCTCAACTGATTCTCTACTTGAAACAAGCCCATTGTCACATTGGATTAAAGCTTTTCGACTTCTTGGAAATGCATCCGACCAATCTAATTCATCAGAAAACAAAAGGCTCTTCCCTTCTGAAGCAAGATTCCAAGATTCCATTGGTGGAAAAACAGAATTTCAAGTTGCAGAGACTATGCGATGAATGATTAATGCCTAAAACAAATAACAAACAAATAAAAAATTCAAACCCAAAAGAAAAAACACGGTTCATTTTCAAACAAAACATGAATAAGAAACGCATATGTATATACATGACTGCATATACCAAAATGGTAAAAAATAAAAAATAAAAAATACAAACTTTGCACATGAGCTTACAGAAATGGAAACCACAGTGGAAACAGAATGAAAGCGATACCGTTAACAATAAAAAATCAAAAGCTGTAAACGACCAAAATCTTAAATAACAGATGCCGTTTTGAATTTGATTATATATATTCCATATGTTTAGCTACCAACATTTAGCACTTTCCAGGAAACAATGATGGAAATATTATGCTCCGTTTGGCTGCAGATAAACCAGAAGAAAAGAGAGAAGAAAAAGGACAATTGAAGGCTTAACTTTTCAGCTTCTTTTTATTCCCAAAGAGATGGAAAAGGAAAAACTGCACAGACTCAAAATGCAGGAACTTTAAAAAAATAAAAACGCGCCCCGTTCTGCTTTTCCCTTAGTTTTCCCGTCGACCAAACAAAGCTTTTTCAAATTTTTATAACATTCAAAACCACCATCACTATACTAATATACAAACATAACAAGCTTCAAACCTCGAGCTGAAAAACATCCACAATACAAAATCACACATCTCAGAGACTTTCACATTTTCTTGAACGTTCAAAGTCAAAGAAGAAGAGGAAGAACACGAAGAAAAGAAAAGAAAAGAAAAAAAAAATACAGATAAAGGATCACCCACTTAAAACAATGATAAAGAAAAAAGAAAAAAATAAAAAAAAAAAACGAAAACCCATTTGAGAAATGAACCCAAAAAAGAAAAAAAAAATCATTCATTAAAAAACGTACTTGGGTTTTGGCTGCTGAGAAAATTACAGGTAAAAGAAAAATGGCTGTCAATAATCGTTTTTGTTTCCTGCTGTTTCTCGGGAACCAAACTGAATATACAACGGAAAAAGATAGCAGAACAGGGACTGAATGAGAGATGGGTAGGGATGGTTTTTGCGTACAAGAGTGAAAAGTGAAAGGCAGAGAGAGAGATAGAGAAAGAGAGTGAGAGACAGAGACAGAGACAGAGGAAAGAGAGACAGAGAGAGAGAGAGAGAGACAGAGACAGAGAGAGAGGGGTTTTCTTTTTCGTCTTTTTTTTTTTTTTGGTTATTATTATTATTATTTTTTTTCAGGTTTATGGTGTGGTCGAAGCAGATACACTGTGAGTCAACATGATTTCCACTACACTGTCCAAAAGCATGTCGAGGTCTTTTGTAGCTTTTAAGAGGGTCTGCGAAATCCCATTTTGGTACACAACTTTTGTGCTGAATTACCACCAACAAGCTCATACATTGTTCTCAATTCCATAAACAAATGGCACATTTGGATTAACCCCCAAAATTACTTTTCTTTTTTTCTTTAACTTTCCTCGCACTAATTAATTTATTTTTGATTTCTTGATCAAAACCTTCCACCTAATAAAAAGTTATGGCATGTTGGCATGTGGGTATGTGGCCCATTTCAATATCCATGAATTTGTGAGCCCTTTCGCTCCATTAACTTTCTGCTGCTAGGAAGCATGCTTTGCCTTTTTTTTTTTTTTCCTTTTTTTTTCCATTTTATGTAATTGTGATCATAATTGGGTTGGGGGACATCACCGAACACATTAAAGGGCCACCTATACGATTAGACATAAGTTGTTGAAAATACTAATATAGTTTTCTCAACTTTGTAATCTTTTAGATATAAATAAATAATAAACCTGGCTTGTATATTTTACTTGTCTACATACTTATACAGTGTGAGTCTTATGGACTACATTGTTAATATAGTAGGTAACATATGTAGGATAGAATTGGCCAATTATAGATGAACCCAATAAAATTATGAAATAAAATAACTGTAAATTTTCTGCATTTGCTTCTTTTATCCCTACTTTTAATATCCTGCAACAATATTAATATTGCCTAGTGTAAAATTAACAACATTGTCCATCATACTCAAAAATTTATGTTTATATATTTATAGAATTGTTTATCAATGTGACTTGTCAAATACAGTAGATTCTAGTTGAGTGAAATTATTAGGTTGGTAGTTGGCAGGTAAACAGCCTGCTTATGAAAATCCAAAGCCATGTAAATGCCACATGCCTAGCTTCAACCTGTCCACTACTTTAAACTTCATATCTTAAGGAGGAAAAAAAAAAAAACACTTTTAAGTTTTAATTTATAATTTTTGTTTTTTTTTTTCTTGGCGAGTGATTTTTGGTCTATGGTTGTGTAATCAAAGAGTTGAAAACTTTTATGTATATATAAACAAGATGGATTTGACAACTATATTTGTCTTATAAAAAATAGTCGAAATGTGTATTAAAACATAATGAACTAGAATATGCATTATCAAGGAATAGCTAAACCCAAGTACTGTTATTGTAGCAAACAAAAGTGATTTTCATAGTTATTCATTTCAATTTCAAAATGAAATGAAATGAAATGTTTCATATCTTTTTTGTCTAGTTTTTGTTAATCATTTTCTTACCAAAACTTATATAAGAGTTTTTAAAATAAATTTTGTTTGGTACCTTAGGAACACTTTAATTTGGCAGCAGAGATTCCTTTTTAACACACTGAGTGGGCCCTCTTGACAATTGACATGACCTTATTTTTTAATTTATCTAATATGAAGTTAAAAGCCTCTTGCATTTTCTTTAAATAGATAAGACAAATAATAATGCTAATGTCATTTAATCAAGATAAGATAATTTTTTTTTATTAGATCAAACCGCATTACAGCCGAAAGAGACAATAATCATAATGAAGCAATAAGCTCCAATTTCATTTCAAGGCTTGGTTTGTTCACCAAAGAGTGGAACTCAAAATTATAACTTTATCTAGACAAAGCATATGGAATGTAAATCAAATTTTAATTTTTTTAACATATAATCTTATAGTACGCCTATCTATTTTATTATAAAAGTATGTTGGTATTTACAAATAGAATATTTTTTTGCAAACGGAAAGTAAATCAACTATAGGAGAAAAGTGTATTTACCAAAAGAAAAAAAAAAAAAAAAGTACAGGAGAAAAGTGAGCCTACTCATAACACGTATGTCACTTGATTAGTATAACGATCAACAATCAAATGTAAGAACACTTTGAATGGAGATGTAGATTGTACAAATAAATATGAAATATAAGAACATTTTCAATAATGTTGTTTATTATTAAAATTTTTTTACATATCAGAAAAATGAATAATCACTAGATAAAAAAATTTGGTAAATTTTTTGTAAACACCATGTGAATTTAATGTGACAGATAAAAAAGGCAGAGGTTGTATTAAACACTCTTTATTTTCTATAAAAACCATTTTTTACGTCAACTATTTTTAAAAAAGAAAGAAAATAGAATTATATAATTAATTAATAGTTCTCAATAGTATTTTTGGTGAATAGTTTTTAATTTAACTATATATTTAGAGCATCTTCAATAGATTTTTGGATTGTTATTTGTATGTTATAAAGGTTAAAGAAGCTTTTAATTTATGTACATAAATATTTACTTGATAAACATTTAATCCAAAATCATTTTTCAATAGTTGTGTTGTGTTTAAATCTCAAATAAATAATAATGCGTATATGTATTTTTCTTTGAAAAAATAAAAACAATTGATAATGCTTTATTATCTAGTTTTCCTTTTAAAAACATTTTGATAAGGATTGTTTTGGTAAACCATAATATCTAATACATTCTCAAAATGTATATTTTATTTTTTTGCCTTGATAGATTTGATAGATAGAGTTTTTTTTTTTTTTTAATCTTTGTTTATTTTTTTGATATGGCAACAAAAACATAACAATTTGCAAGGTAATTGGATATGCTTTTTATATCACTTAAATATAAATATTGTCGATTTTTTTTTACTACATATATAATAATTAAAATTCAACATTAAAGTTGCTATAATCTAACCTAAAAGACATTATAGCATTGTGCAACCTTAAAATATAAGGTTAAATGCACCTTTGTACCTATAATTTGGAAAATTTGCATTTTAAACCTTTAAATTTATAATATCATAACTTAAACCCTTGAAGTTCCAATTTTATTACATTTTATTTCCATCAATTTTTTTTGGCCAATAATAGTCGACAATTAAGATAAGTAGTTCCTTTTAAAATCCCAAAAAAAAAAAAAAAAAAAAAAGACTCTCTTGCTTCTACCCTTCTTCCACCATATGGATTTTCTCTGCAACAATTCATGTCTCTGTTTTGCCCTCGTGTTGGGACATTTCAAAAGTCGGTAGAGGATTTCAAGTATGAAGGTAAATTACCTCAAGGCGAAAAGAAGTGAACGAAGAAGACCAAACATAGCTTAAAATCTTCTCCCAACCTTGGATAAATCCATTCCTTCTCCTTGAAATAGCAAAAAAAGGACCCAAAAATAAAACGTCAAAATCTTCTCTCCAACCTTGGTTTAATCCATTTTATCTCCTTGTAACAGCAAAAATGGGCTTTTCCTCTTGATTATTACAGAAATCATATGTGTGATGATCAGTATGGGCGAGTACGAGGCACTGATAGACTATTTGATATCCAATTCTTTATTGTATGGGTGTAGATATTCAAATATAATAATAATTACTCTCAAAACTCCAAGGCCTTTTTAAAGTAGTTGGTTTAAGAGTTCGAAAGAACTTTAAAATTAAGCGTGTTTAGACAAGAGCAATTATGGGATGGATGACCTCTTGGGAAGCTCTAAAGAAAAAACCACATACCGAATATTGTGGCTAAATTGTAAACAATATCAGCAGGAAGTGATAGATCCGCTAGTAGAGGCAAGATGTTACAAATAGTATCAAAGGCTGTATCGGATCGAAAGTGTGTTAGCGATGCCCAAAGGGGATTGATTATGATGGTTAATGTGGGCAAGTACGGAGCATTGGCAAGCTACTTAGTGTCTAATCCTATATCATTTAGGTGTAGATTAAGAGATGATTCAAATGTAATAATAGTCACTCTCATAATGTTAAGACCTTTTCAGAATTGTTGACTTAGGAGTTTGAAAGAATTCTAAATTTAAGTATGCTCATATAAGAGTAATTTTACAATGACTTTAAAGTTAAATGTGCTCAGACAAAAGCAATCCATCGGATAATATTGGTTACGAAATGTTATATTATATATAGCAAGAAAATGAGCAAACTCAAATTTTGATGGGAAAATATGAATGGAATTTTTATTTGAAAAAATATGGTTTGGTTGTTCTAAATTCTAATACTTGATTTAACAAATATTTCACGTGGTATTAGATTTAGAGGAGTATTTATATAAAATTGGCAAAGCAGATCCTTTTTTTCACAAGGGTAAGTGATCATGGTATGGAAATAGTATTCTTTTTTCTTTTTCTTTTTTTTTTTTTTTTGGGAATAAGAATGCTATTTAAATGTGACAACCAGTGTGAGTGAGTGTACGACACTAGCAAGTTATTTGGTGTCCAGTCCCATATTATCCTGTATAGATCAAGGGATAATCAAATATAATAATAGTCACTCTCACAATAACAAAGCTTTTTCAGAATGATTAGCTTTAGAATTCGAAAGAACTTAAAACTAAGGATGCTTAGGATATAGCCATCCTATGGTGGATGAGCTTCTTAAGCGATAGAGGATGGATGACCTCCTAAAAGCTCAAAAAATTCCATAACAAGTATAGTGGCTAAATTGGGACCAATATTGACAAAGAATGACATGTTTATTAATAAAGATAGGATGTTACATCGAAGGGACCAAAAGTTTCAAAAGATGCACATAGGCTAACAAATTCCTGAAAAATTAGAGGAAGCAATGTTATAAAAAAATTGAAGGAATGGAATCTAAAATAGTTTCCTTAAAAAAAAAATTACAATTCTCAAATAAGTTTTCTTTTGCAACACAGTTAGCTAATCTATTTGAAACTCATGCATTACAACATAGTTACCAATTAAGCTTACTCAAAAGCTCTCTAACAAGATAACTTGTTTGTTGTTCATAATATTGCAAAAACATTAACTATGGGCATTTTGGAAATTCAAAAACTATGGGACTACAAAAAAAAATTTATGTAGTACGATTAGCATTTCTCTTAAAATATACCAAAAATATTTGAAATTGAAAGGCTTAAATGACAATATTTAAAACTAGATCCAAATTGTAATAAATTTTATTTTAATATGGTTATGTGAAAGGAAAATGGAATGAAGTTGTTTCCACTGTTAGTCAGAATATTATAAATTGAAATTTAAAAACCTAAATTACAATATTTTAAATTTAAAACCAAAATACATTTTTTTTTTCAAAATAAAAAATATTTACATGTGTAGATTCTTATCATGTTAGTTTTTTTTTTTTTTTTTTTTTTTGGGTCAAGAATATAAATATTTTATATATTAAAATATAAGGATATCACTTGAACCCACTATTTCAAAAATGTAAATGTTAAGAATTCACCATTATAGCATATACAATGCTATTGCATTGTCAAAATATGACGTAGAAATGCCTTTTTAATCGCTTCAATGATAAATTAGTGTTAAACCCATGCAATGCACAGGGGAATATAACCGTAATAGATAATTTAAATATATATATATATATATATATATATTATATAATATATTATAAACACATGTTGCGCATTCCCAAATTCTAAATAAATATATATTATATAACATATAATATATTACACACACACACACATATGCCGTGCATTCCTAAACCCTAAACAAATAATAATAATAATATCCTCAATATACAGTGAAAATTAAAAGAAAAAAAATATGTTTATCCATTAAAATCATTTTAACACTATTAATTTTTTATTTATTATCATAGCTTTAGGACCTTTCAAAGTTTTAGAAATTCAACTTTGAAAGTCTACTGTATTTTGTTAGCATTGATCTATCTAATCACATTTGAAAATTTATTTAAAATTTTTATTTTTAATAAACATATTTAAATCTTTTTTTCAATTTATATTATAAAAAATTGTTAAAAACTAAAAATTTGACATCTATATATAATATTATTCAATAATTCAAATTCAAAAAAGTTTATCTACCTAATTTTTATTTATTTATGGAATTTAAATTCAAATTCAAATGTATTTATATAATTTAATTCAAATTCAAATGTATTTAAATAATATTTTCCATCTATAGAATTCAAATTCATATTTAAAGTATTTTTTGATTCCATGCAAATAATTAATTTCCTTATAATAAAGATTCATAACATAATTTATTTATTTATTTATTATTATTATGATTATTCTTGTTGTTTATCCTACCAACATATTTTTACCTTATAAGGTAAATTTATATGAAATTCAAATTAAAAAATATTTATCTATTTAATTTTTTCTATTTATGAAATTTAAATTTAAGTGTATTTATATAATTTAATTTAAATTCAAATGTATTAATGTAATATTTTTTATTTAGAGAATTCAAATTCAAATATATATTTTGATCGTTGCAAATAATTAATTTCTATATATTAAATACTCATAACATAATTTAGTTATTTATTATTATTATTATTATTTTTCATCCTATAAACACATTTTTACATTGCAAAGTAAATAATTTATGGAATTTAAATTAAAAATATTTACCTATTTAATTTTTCCTATCTAGAGCATTCAAATTCGGATATATTTATATAATATTTTCCATCGATAGAATTTAAATTCAAATTTAAATGTATTTTTTTATTCTTTGCAAATAATTAATTTATTTATATTAAATCATTATAATATAATTTAATTATATTTATTATTATTGTTATTATTATAACCTAATTAACAATAATTTGAATTTAAATAGAGGTATATATATATATATATATATATATATATATACAGTTAACACACTATATGTATGGACTTGTACATTATAATACAGATGAATATCAAATCTATTATATATAATTTATGGTATATTATATATATTTTATTTCAATATTATATATAATTTGGTTATGACCTATATATAATATGCATGTCAATATTCATTATAGTAAAATTATATATATATATATACGTATAGTCTTCTATAACGGATGATGTAATTATCAGTTTATGGTTATCATTATTTTAAAATGAATATATTTATTTAAAATTTATTTCAAAAAAAAAATTTCATTTTATATATATATTGGGTACAATCATAAAATGTAAAAAAACTCAATACTTTTTTAATCAATAATATATATTTTTGAATAAACTAATAAAAGTAAAAAAAACAATATACTTTTATATGGTTGTTCCATTTAGTACTAATTAATATTTTGATAGGATGATAAATAATAAAAAAAATAATTGTTTAGATAATTTTAAAAGAAATTTGAAATAATAATATGATAATACGTGGTACACTACAAATTTTTTTTCTTTTATATATTATATAGATGATAAATTTTATCAATATTATTTTTGTAGCCAAATTTGATGTAGAAATGGCATAAAAATTTGGCTTCTTCAATGACGTAGAAATGCTGAAAAATTTTACTAATATCAATTTTGTTGTCAAATTTAATACCAAATTTGCAATTTCAAATTTTACAGCAAGGGGTTCATTTGTTAAAATATTGTAAAAGTATGTAAAATTGCTCTATTAAAAAAAAAACTTAATTAAATATAATATTATTAATTTTTAATATTTGATATTAAAAAAAATTTATGGTAAGATTTAAAAATCTAAAATCAATATCAAAAGTTTTAAAAAATAATGTAGAATAGCATTTGGGCTCTCACACCAGTTTCATTTTGTCTGTCATGTTAGGGTTTTCAGAGGCATGGTGGTGAGACTTTTCAATGGCATTATTGGCAAGTGAATGATCAGATAAGATATGATGTTGGAGGATGACAAGACCCCTGCTAGACACTTGTAAGCTACAGAGATCACACACGTGTTCCCATTCAAATTGAGTTGGGTCTGTGAATGACTGACCAATGACTCTGCTGCTTGCTGACACTGAAACCCCTCACTCACTTACCACATCTTTTCCTTTTCTGTTTTTGCTTTTCATTTTCCAACTGACTCGTCCATGAGTGCCAACTAAAAGCCAGCCAGCAAGCCAGCCACTCTCCCTCTTTGGAAAAAAAAGTTTCCTATTTTCTTAACTCCGACTGTTATCTCCCAAAAGCTAAAAGTAAAAGAGAAAAAAAAAAAAAAAAAAAAAGTGAACACAGAAATATATCTTTGAAAAAAGCATCTTGCTTTGCTTCGAGCCCCATAAGGACCTAATTTTCTATTAAGAAATTTTGATTATTTTATTGAATCAAAGATTTTGACTTAAACCAAGTTCTAATCTTTGTTTTCAAACCATGCCCAATACAAACCAGCTAGCTTTTAGAATAAACATAAAGATGTTAGTTGTCATCCTTGATAAAAGCCATTATTGATAATATAAATGATATTCTAATGTTATATAAGCTGCCAAATAATTATTTAGCTTTGTTTGGTTAAGGATAAAATTAGAGGGAAATTGGTTTTGTAAAAATCAATTTTTTTTGAGGCAGTTAATTTCTAAAAAAATATTTATATTTTTATATTTTTGTGCTTGGTTAGTAAGGAGAAACTCAAAATTCAAAGTGATTAAAAAATGGTTTGTATTAAAATTAAGGATAAATTATTATTATTATTTTTTAATATGGAAAACAGTTTTTTTTTTTTTTTTATAATCGAATTTGGGAATATTATTTTTTTTTCTAGAGACCACCTATTTTCCATCGAATTTTTTTCGATATATATAGATATATATTATGGATAGGAATTACAATAATATTTTAATATAAAAGAAAAGGTAGATTTCATCCAAATCTGGTTGAATCGGAACGGGGAATGTGAATTCTTACTTGGTTTTAACCTATAAATACAAAAAAAATTTCCATATTGAAAAGCAGATTCCTTATAAGCCTACACTATCATTCCCAAAAAATAATCCAAAAATGCTAGAAAATTTAATTTTCCCAAAAAAATCTCAGGTGGATCTGACGGGACCTTAAGTCAATCATTAATTACCATGTAAATTATTACATAGGTGGTGGTTATTTTGAGTGATAATTAAAATATAGTTATTTAGTGGAAAAAATTATATGATTTCGATATTAAAAAAAGAAAAAGATTTTATGATCGAGTATTATCCAACCAAATTGAAATAAATTTTCTTGTAGATGTTTACGAGTGCATAAGAATATAAATCCATTAATAATTCCTTTACGATTTACAATCATTGGTTTTCTAGTGGATGAAGATTTTTAATTATATATGTATAGTTGATGAAGATTGTCAATGATTTATGTCATGCATTTTTTTTTTGTTTTCTAAACTTTTTTTGAAGCAAAATCAGATCATTTAAAAATTTATGAACAAGAATAATAAAAATATAATCTTCCATGGGAATTAATTATATTGTCTTATATCCATGAGAATTAATTCACACCGCATACATACGTGTAATTTTATGATATTTTTATTAATAAAGGGCTTTCGTTTTGATAGTAGTGGGGTCAAAGTAATCTTTAACCATGATGTGAGGCAATTTTGCCAGTCACTCCAACAATCCTCTATCTTTCAAGTTGTCTTATCAAAAAAAAAAAAAAAAAAAAAAGACAAAAAGAAGGGTTTTTGTTTTGTGTTTATCATTTAATCTCCTTTTTTAATTTAATTTCCCTATTTAGCTCAGAACCGACATTTTAATTTTTCAACCAAAAAAAGAAAAAACCGACATTGTAATTCTCTTCCTTCTTCCTTCCACCGACATTCCTTGGCACTATTTTTCACCTAGCAATTACTATTTTACTTTACTCTTTATGACATTCATTTTGTTCCTCATTTCATCATAAAACCCATAAAAATGAAAATAAAAACAATTATAGTTAAGACAACAATCATGTTTTATATCAAAGCAAAAAGTAGAGATGAAAATGATGTTTTATAATTATAACATAAGTACATCTTTTTTTCTCCTTGGGATGTTTTAACTTTAAAAACCCAAATAATATGCGTTTTTCTTTTTTTTCTTTTTTTGTAACAATACCCAACTAGCATGACTTGTAGGCTAAGATAGACTACTCCAATATGGAATTGTGCAAAGCAATTTTTGATAATCGTAATATCAATGTTATGATTTTCCAAATGAAAATAAATTGTAAGATGATAAGATATAAGCGAATCAATTGCAACTATGATTATTATCAATGGTGAAAGAAATCTGTCGGAATCGATGGGGCAAAAGAGGATTAAAAAAAGAAAATAAAGAAAGCAACCGATGGTGGAAATTGACAAAGAGAGAGATAATAAAAGTAGGGTGACTAAATGGGGTAACAAAGTAATAGAATTGACATAGATTTTTTTTTATTTTTTTTTTTATAAATCATAAATTTTTTTAACGCTTCCAAGAAGTTGCATCCGTCGCTATCTTAAGCACAAAATTTCAAAACCAAAATGGAAAAGAAGGCCACATTAAAATGGGGGCACCACCCAACACGAAATCCAGCATTTACAGCTTTGGTTGCCACCCCACCTTTCTTCATTGCACTCTCATCAAATTTTGTGTCTAGTATTTATTTTATTTTATTTTATTTATTTATTTTTTTGTGGAATTGACTTTGAGTCAATTCTTTTTAAACCATTGAAATTTCTCATTACATGGGGTAAGAAATATATTCCATCTTTGTTGGGTGAACATTTTTCAGATTATTTGGGCTTTTATATTTTTGAACAATTTTGAGTTATTCAGTTATATAATGGTGAACATGTGTGCATGTTGGGTTGTAAACTACCGACTATTTCTAAAATATTCAGTTGTAAAGTATCAAATTAAGGGGAAAAAAATGTTAGTTGCAAGAAAAAGGATTTGAGTTTTTTGCACTAATGCTCAATGAACAATGAAATTGATATCTACGATTAACATAGCTTTCAAAATGGTGTTCTATAAGGACAATTGTTTGACACAGTTTTTTTTTTTTTTTTTTTTTTTCTGGTATTCTCAAGTGTCGTGTTAAATGCATATGGAGTAATGGGAGAGGGACAATGTCGACAATTTATTTATTTATTGGGAGAGGGACAATGTTGACAATTTATTTATTTATTTGTCTATGCAACAAATAAATGCATGAAAAAATTTATATGTATCATTTAAAATGCTAACATTGTTCCTCTCATATTACCCTATCTGTGTTCCACATGACATTTTAATGATACAAAATAAACGGTGTCAAACAATTATCCTTGTAAAGCACTGTTTTGAAAGTTCAAAGGACCTACTTCAATTTCATAATTCAAAGAATAATATGTGACTTTAGGTTTTTATTTTATTTTATTTATTTATTGGGGGGGAAAATATTATGCGACACTAGTCATTGCGCGTACTTGAGGGTGCATTGTACAAATAAATGACCCAAAACATTTTGGTTCTATCAATAGAATGATCCAAGGTAGAAAGAATGAACCCAACTGTTTAAAGCTTTGGGTCTTGCAGTCCACAATCCAACAGTCTAGTGGATGAATGGGCCTGAGTAGGCAGTTGATTCTTCCATATTTTTCATAACCCTTAAGAAAGCAAAGAACGTTGAGGTTTTATTATTATTATTATTATTTTTGGCTACAAACAAATATTTTGTTAAATGATTGCATTTGTTGTGGAATATGATTAAGGGACCTTAGCATCATTCATTACCATAAAAAATGTCAGGTTTTTGTCCAGGGCCTTACAAAAAGAAGCCTGGCAAAATATATATATTTTTTTTCAATTATAGTATTCTTTGTATATATATATATATATGTTTGTTCAAAAGGTCTTATTTATTATGTAAAATTAAAAGATAGTCTTTTATTTTAGGAAACTAAACGATAGTTTTGTTGAAACAATAACACAAAATTGAATTAAGTTCTTTAAAATTTTAAATTATATTCAATTCATTATTATGTTTAGAATTATCACCAATGAATTTTTTAGTAAGAAACTTTAACAGATTTTTAATTTGACATTTTAATATATTTTATTATTTATAATTATTTCAATGTTAAAAAATAAATATTATTTTAATGTACTCCATGAACATCCTACGAGCACATAATATTCACATCAATATGAATTCGCGTAGAATATTACAGAATTTTTTACGCATGGGAGGTTTGAAGGTTTTCAATAGTCTTTTAACCGTAGATCAATTGAAATTGTATCTATCAAAGTCATTTAATTTGTTGTAGGCATACAAATAGGCGAAATATTCATTTATATAACCAATACTAAATTACTAATTATAAGCCATTAAACGCTAGAAAATATTGTTTAAAGAAATATCTAATTTTACATTTTTATAGGATATTTAATATTGAATGTACCTACCAATCTACAATAATGCTTATTCTGTGCTGTATTATAATTCGTAACAATAAAATTTTGTAAAATATTATTTTAACGAAACATCTAATTTATTTTTATTTTATTTTATTTTTTACAACCCTAATTGTAGCTAGCAATGTTGTCCATGACTCTGTGTTTTAATTTTAGTTATTTTAAGTTGCTATGCATCTATTAGTGGTTGAAAAACAATATTCTTTTAGGTTGGTTAAAACAGTTAAAGTGCCAAATACTAGTAAACACAAACTAAAAAAAAAATATAAAAATAAGTTTAAGTACGTCAAATTTGGATTTTCAAGATGCCAAATATACTTGTGCTTTGCCATTTGCAACTATATATGACAATAATTATCAAAACTTTTTCGGCTTTATTTCATTTGAAAGTCATTGTTCTGTTTTGTCTTTAATTGTTCTGTTTTATCTTTTAAGTGCTACATTGTGAATTGTGATTTTACTTCAACTGCGTTAAAAGAAAAAAAAAAGCAGCGCAAAACTATATAATTGTTTATAGATAAAAGCCACAAACAACCTCGTATGTGCTTTGAAGCGGCTGTAGAGAAGTGCTTTATTTATTTATTTATTTTTTAATTTTTTTAATAAATTTTACCATCACGCTGAAACCTGCAAATTCCATGGAAACATTAACTTTTATTTATTTGTATATACTGTTTTTGTCGTTAATTTCTACTTTTTCCTTTCAGGTGGAGGGATTTTGTTGGGGTTTGTGACTTTTTACTAGGCTCCAAATTAATTGGTGTTCAACCAATCCGAATGTTTTATAGTGCTTCTCATTCATTGCATTCTATTCTTGGTGCACAACCTCTGCTTAATGCAGAAAGATCAGCTACAACCCTGCATTATATTCCTATATTCTCAAATTTTTATTAGTTAGTCTGAGCTAAATCTCATTAAGCTTGTTAATGCCAATCCGTTTCACACACTACGAGTATTTATGCCTTAATATGATCTACATTATAATCAAATTTGAGAGGATGTGAAAGTGACTAAGACAATAAATATCAACGCAAACTTGAGTTGAAAGTTCAAAATACCAAAGCTAAATGCTAGCCACAATTCTTCATAGGGTTCCAAATTTGAATGCTATGTTAAGGCTTTTCTTTATCCAACCATTCAATGCTTTTTTTTTTTTTTTCCCCAATCTATGTTTAGCTTTTCTAATCATTAGTGCAAGTCAAGTTAGAATACTCTTTATATGCCAAGTAATTCCATTGTCCTTTTCCTTGCTGTTATGTTACATAGCAATTATCAGAATTTATGCATATTCAGGGCAGGGAGGTTAAACTTGCTAAAACACAGGTCCTTACGGTCACCAAATGCTTGAAGTCTCTCTGTTGACAACAAAAAGTTTGGTCAATATTTTCCTTCCTAACCTATTTTTGTAATTTTACCAAGTATAGGATTTGCCACCTTTTCTTTTTATTTTTTATTTTTTTTATTGTAATTGTTTCTGATGGATGAACCCACAATGCTAAATTTTTTGACCATTATTTTTTCTTTCTTTATGATACCAAATATTCAGTTACTACTACTACGACTTTTTTAACTTTTTTTTATAACTAAAAAATCTACTATAATGGAACAAAAGCAAAAGGGAGGAATGGAAAAAGCAAAAGATATGGTGCAAAGAGGATTAACATGTCCAGTATATTGAAAACAATCCTCAGAGAAATAAGTTTTTTTTTTCCTCTGATAAATTCAATGCAAATTTATACAAAGTTCAAATGTAGGGTTGTGATGTTTCAGTAAAGCAAGTTAAAAGACAAAGTCAGTAATTTAGTTCACACTTGTAGTCCTATGAATTAGATTAAAAAAGGTAATGAACCTAAAAAAATACTTCCTCTGTAAGTAAACTGTTACTGTTTAGACACTATGGAACTTTGGACTTGGCCAAAGGCTTAAGCAAAGATTTAACCAAGACAGATGTTTAGTTACTAAATTTTTTCGTAAACTTGATTTGGTAAACTTCAATTGTTGGATTTCATGTTTTCCAAATTTTCTTGTACTTTACAAATTCATCCACAATTCGATGCCGCGGAGGATCAAGTTTCATACTCAGTTGAATACAGCAGAAAACTGGAATCTTGTACCAGCCTCTTTTTATTTTCAGCTAGTAGATCAAGGTTAAGTGGGGTTTGATTTGGTTCCCAAGAAAAACCAACGACAAAGATGCACCACTTAGACGTTTTGTACTAATATTGCATGACTTGCTGCGCTGATTTCTACTGTGTCTCTTTTTATTAAACAATGACAAACTGAAAATAGAAGAAAAAGTAATAATATATATATATATATATATATATATATAAATATAACCCAAATAATTTTACTATCTGAGTATAGTTGCTGTCTTTTCTCTTTCGTTTTTTTTTTTTCGTCCTTTCATTTTGAATGTTGAACCAAGGTTATTTTCCAAATCCCAAACCTAGTTGCTATCATAGGTACATGATATGTGGGTTAGTGAAAAATTGTTGGAATATATTTATACTGACATTGTATGTTGTATGTTCATGAGGTGTATATAGAAAATATTTGATATATTTGTCGATTTTTGTGCAACACTGACTTTTATGACAAAACATTAAATTTTATCCATACACCACATCGTAATATAATATTTAACTGTTTGAGATACTAACTATTTAAAATTTTTATTGAATCGACCTTAAAATAGTTCAATCCAGTGTAATCATCTCAAATTTGACCCTTAGACCAAAGCAAACTGGAATCTCATCCTCAAAATGCCCACCAAACTATGTCTTCCACAAACAGTGGAGGGAGAAACATAAGAAAGTATACAGAAATGAATCTGGGGTTAGTAAAATCCGAGGTTTTGACTGATCATAATCATAATAATGTTCTGTTTAAGAACAAAGTTAAGAACAGGATTGAGATGAGTGGCTGTTTGTAATATGCCTAAAAAACAAAGGAATGGATTTTGAAGAGAAAATGATTGTGGATGAATAAATTATATGATATATGGATTCTGATAGATTGGATTTTTCAATTTTCTTTTTTAACTTTTTAGTGCACAGATTTTATCTCTTTTCAAGGACAGGAAAAAAAAAAAAAGAAGAAAAAAAAAAGGAGGATTTGATTGTCGAAGAAAAGCTCAGCACGTCTGTTAGTGTGATGATCCTCTATCTTGGGCTTCATACCATGTTTCACAGGGCCCTCCACCCACTCGGTTACTTGCATGCTTTGGATGGACCCCTTTCTGTGCCCCATGCCATCATTCCTCTGCTTCATGCTCGTTGTTCCTTTCCTTTCCCTTTCCATGCATCATTTAATTTTCTCAATTACATAAACAATAAAAATATTCCCGAAATAAGATGAAAGCACGTATTAACGTGGTAAGCATGTTAGGTAGTGAAGGTGATAATTTTTAATCGATGGTTTAAAACAAAAATCCTAATTGAACTAATTCTTAAAATTTGTTAATAGTTTTTCAACATATTAAACATTCTATATATATATATATATATATATGTATATGTGACAGGCCTATATCAAAGCCATATAATAGTTTTGAAATAGAATCTTTTTTATTTGAATTGCTTTAAAGGTAAAAATTAAAAAAGCAACAGTAGTTTTCTAATTCTAAATCTGTTTTACTTTATTAGAAGTTTACTATATGAAGTTTACTATATGTAGATCCATATTAAATCATTAATATATTTTTAAATCTTATAGTAATTTAAAGCAATTTAAATACTAATAAAAATGTTATGTTAGGTTATGATTTTAAAACAATTGAGTCAATTTGATGTGAACTTTATTAATATATTATATTTTTCATTAAAGGCTATCCATAGAGTGCATGTTCTATTGCTTCCTCCAAATTTGGGAATTCATGGGTCAAATCAGTTCCTTATGGATGCAATACTGAGACTGTTCAAGGCCAATTTCAGCACTTCTGGACGGGTTTAGATGGAGACTAAACCTTCGCCAAACCGACAGGAACCATATTCAACTTCATCGAGAGAAAAGGAAAAAAAAAAAAAGAAAAGAAAAAAACTGTTGTTTGATTTAACCTGGACCATGCATGGATTGTCATTTAGTATTCTCTGTTATTCAGTTGGGTCTTCAAACCATGTGATTTTATTTGCCTCCCTCATTATCTAACAAATACTATATGCGATGGTCTATAGCCATATATCCATAATGATGTGGGCGATATTATTGATTGTTTATATATAATATATCTATTCAAAGGTCCAGATGGTATTTATAAAACAATTTTTCAGATAATATTTACAAAAAAATTTAATTCGAGACAAAAATATATATATTTTTTTCCCTACACCAATGATAATTTCAGTAAAATTTTAAATTGATCAGAAAATTTATTATCAACTACTAGAGTTTCCAATAATGTAATAAAACATAATCATGTTAAAGATAAGAAGAAAAATTAGATACAGAGAGATATGGTTAAATTGTACCTAATTTTACCCATACTAGCTAGTATTCTTTCCGGGCTGTTATCATATAATATGCGGTATCTATATAATATATCTTCATAAAGGTGGGTATTAGTATATTCTGTATATATATATATATATATATAGAATGTGTTGTATGGACATATAATAAAATATAAATATAGATTTATATGGTACATACTCGATCAAACAGTGAGAATGCGTGATTTGCCTTTTAACATATGCAGGTCTTTGTGATTAGACCCGAATGTATTTGATTATATATAATGATGAACCTCTCCTAATTATTGGATCTTATCTCTCTAACCAGAAAAAAAGGTGCCTACACGGAAGGTTATGTTTCTGTACGGAACATAAAAACTCTATTTATGTGCTTAATTAGGTAGGGTTTTCCACATGCTTATCAAACTCAATTAGCTAATAATTTACCAAAAAAAGAAAAAAATAAAAAAGAATTCTATTTGCTACTGTATATAAATTAGGATTAATTACACTTTAGCACCTTTTATTTTGTGCAAGTTATATTTTTAACCTTCAATCTTAAAACGTTCTAATTTAGATATTTTAAATTTCAATTTATTGCATTTTAATTTAATTAGATTTGTTTTGCTAACGAGGATTAATGGTCCGTAATATTTAATCAATATTAAAATACAATTTGTTGTGGTTTGGCCAATTAATTTTAATTTGTTTCAATTTAGGCCCTTTAATTTTGGAAAAAAAATCATTTTAATGCCTCCAAATTGTTAACTACCGTTAGTAAAAAATTCAATTGGATCAAAATGTAATAAATTAAAATTTAAAATGTAAATTAGGATGTTTCAAATGTGATAGCTAAAAATCCAACTTTCAAAACTAAAAATTATTAAAATGCAACTAGCTCTATCACTTTTTATTACAAGATCCTAATTTTTTTCTTTTAACCAACACAAGACCTGAATTTTAACCTTCTGAATTTGAATTGACATGGAATATTCATTACAAGCTAACATATATATATATATATATATATATATCCTTCACGGGGAGTCAACAGACCAGAACTTAGTTTGCAGAAGGGAAACTGAGAAAATCAAGATTTTTAAACTTATGCAGAAATTGCTGATGAAACACCTGAAGTCATGCAAAGATTTTCCTTAAGGATGCATAAATTATATATATATATATATATATATGTATGTATGTTTATTTTGAAGTAAGGTACATTTTATTTTATTAAATTAAAGTCTATCTTTAATGATTATTAGATCACATTTAATGTTAGGATTTAAAATTTAAAAAATATTTAAGTATGAATTTAATGGCATACTAAAATTCTATTTAAAAAAAAAAAAACCAGTCGAAATCTAATGATTAATAAATTTAAATTGCAGTTTTGATGCGATTCAAAAATTAAAAAAGAAAGATTTCATGCTAATCCTTATATTAAAGACTTTATTTGAACCCAGCTATATATATATATATACAGTCAATCTCATGTCAAAGCATATTGATAAATCCTAAATATAAAATGGGAAGCCTTAATTGCATTTTAATATCCTATATTTTTTGTCATAGTGCACAAACATTTCATATTAGATACTCAATTTATAATTTATTTATATTAGTTGAATTTCTAAATTGACTAATAAAAAAATTCAAAAATTAAGAAAATTGACTAGTATTTTCAATTTGCAAGCAAGAAGAGGAAAAAGATTGATTAATAAGAAAACTAATGTATTTTTTCAAATTTTAAATTTTTCGTTAGCCAACTTAGGAATGAAATTAAGAATTGGATTATATAAAACAAATTTTAAATTGAGTGTCTAATATAAAACGTTTTAAATTTAAAAATTCAATGTGTAATTTTCCAAAATATAAGTTACTAAGTTGCAATTAATCCAAATGGAAAGTACGTTTCCAAAATATCAAAAATTTAAATAGTTAACATTGTACAATGCAATATTCGTTAAATATTTGCATATATATCCTTATGCTATAAAATCTTATCTAGAGACCTGCATTCAAGCAATATGGAGCCCATGCTTGTCCATGATACATGTTAACTTGACTCACTTTTTGAAAACGTTGACAGTGTACTTATACATACAAATTTATATGTACCCACTCTTTATCCATCTTAGTTAATGGCTTCACTAAAACGATGCCTGTCTATATAAAATGAATATGCACATGATTATGACATTTTTTTTCCTCCAATGTTTTAGTTTAAATGAAGTACAAACTTCCTAATATATAATTGAGTAGGAAGTTCGATCAGTATATATATATATATATATATCATATAACTAAACTAATTTATGCTTTTCTGTTCACCCTAAATAGGGATATTTTTGTATAGATAATCCAATTTGACTTTTTTATTCACTACCTCTCAAATTTTAGCATTTTCCCCACCTATCTCTATATATAAACATATGCAGACAAACACTCAACATGTTATACATATATATATATATATATATATATATATATAAGATAATTTTGTTAAAGAAAATTGTACATATCTAACGTCTTGCAACATATTGAAATTTATTTTATATATTCTATAACATGTTGCAGAATATTAAAGCATACAAAATAACACTTTTTATAGCAGGAATATTTATAAATGTGTAACATATATTTAATTACATATATTAAATTGAACTAATGTGTCATGCACATATGATTGCCCGTTGGCCAAGGTCAACATTAAAGAGCTACATCTCACATGGGGGTGTGATGATGCTTTGTTTGTCCATAAACTAGTGGAAAAATCTCTCATCTAGCGCAATCTAGTGAAGGCCACTAAAATGGTGGACTCTTTGATGGATTTTCCAGCAGTACTCAATAACATATAGCTCTAAAAGTCCTCCCCCCCAACCCCCTCCCCAAAAAAAAAAAAAAAAAAAATGAAATATGGACAAACAAACATTCCAAACTGTACATATAGAGAAAAGCAGATAGAAAAAGAGAAATAGATGAGAAGAACAAAAAAATAAAGAAAAAAAGAAGAAATAAAGAAGCAAAATCTAGGGAATTTTCCTTCTCACAAACTTCTAAAACATCCAATAAGATGCAAAAATTTAGACAAAACAAATAAAAAAACAATCAACTAGGTAGAGATATACACAGTATCACATCTGGGCATTGGAAATTGGTGTTCCTCTTTTGATGCTATCCATGTTTGTAGTTTCATAAACTGGTAAACCATTTGAATACAAACCCAAATCATAGTTCTGCAACTCAAACAGATCAGAGCTTGAATCACTATCAGCTCCATCATCGATGTCATTGAACTTTCTGAATCCTCCATTCTCTTCTGGCGGAAATTTTTCCATCCAAATCCTATCTTTCTCTGACAATATCCCACTTCCCAGATTCTTATACTTCTCTGCTAACCCATTGCTGAATTTGAATTTCTCATCCAACCAGGACAACTCTCTTTCTCTCTTATCATCCAAAACCTCATGGTTTTGCAAACCTATGGATCTTACTTGTCCAATATTATTGTTATTGCACTTTGACAAAGAAACTGCTTGCTTATGATCTGAATAGCTTCTAAATTCTTTATAGCTCTTTGTTGGTGTTTGTGCATAAGGAGGAGGTGTTCTAAAACCTGAACTAGAAGAAGAATATATGGATTTCGAATCTGTGGTGCTTGAGCTTCTAAAATGGCTAATGCTGCTCCTCCTTTTTCTTCTCCCACCAGGGCTTTCCTCTTCATGATCTTTCATGGACTGCGTCGAGGATTTCGATTTCTTCTTCTTCGAAGCTGATTGACTGAAAAGAGAGTTCAAGAAGCTTGCCAACCTTCCTCCAGGGGAACTTGGTTGCTTGTACTTCTTGTCTTTGATTTGCTTTTCAACCATTTGATGAGATTGTTGATGATGAGGAAGAACACTTCTCATCGCCGGCACGTCTAAGCTAATTCTTGCTCCTCTCCAAGTTCTATGATCTTCTTTCATCATCATCTTCTGCGTGAATGTTGAACCATTGTAGCCTGCAGCTTCATTGTAGCCGGAGAAGTACCTTGCAGCTTCAAACACATCGAGCTCACCGGAATCATTCCTGCGGTGGAAGGATTTCTTGTAAATTTTAGTATCTGGGTCTGCAAGTCCTGTGATGGACATGATTGAAAAGGAAAAAAATAAAAATAAAAAAATAAAAAATAAAACAGTTTGGGACTTTGAATGCTCTGTACTAGTTGGGGGGTTTTTGTCACTTGTTTTGAAAGTTATGTCACAGGGTGTGAAGGTATTTATGGGGGGTGGGGTGAGAGGAATGGGGATAGAGAAGTAGAAAAAAAAGGAGGAGTTTTTGAGATTGTTAGAGAGATCAATGGGTTTTTGAAATGATTGAGAGTAGTGGGAAATTCACTTTATAATAATCAATTTCTCTGTCTATAATATTATATGATGGAGGAGTCTTTGAGGGGGGGGTTTATTTTTTAAGAAGAGACCCACATGATGTAAATTTGTGCTTTAGTTAAATAGAAGAGAGTATGTGGGGTATAGTAAAGGAAATCCCAAAGCTAATTCTATCCCTCCTTCATGCTGTGAAAACCAGAGGCTTTTGTTGGGGATGGTGGGGGGCAAATAGCTGTGTTTCCTTGGATTCTAGGCTTCTAGTTTTTTTTTTTTTGGTGGGAATTGGCTCTCAAGTGGTTGTTGGCTATGGGCTATGCGGCACATGTAGTACTAGCTGACCTTTTATGTGGCACATGTTGCATATATGATCATTATGGATATATGGTTACGCCTAATTTTTAGATCTCCACCTAAGCTTGGAGCTTACTCTTTACTAGAAATCAAAGCTAATTTGTTCATTAAGTAATCTTTCACTCTTCAATTAACTATGGCCCATTAAATTCTTGTTGCCTCCTTTCCTCTTTGGTGGAGCTTAGTTAGGCTTCATATTAATATCTTTTTGAATTATACTTTTAGGCTTGGTATTATATTTCATTTAGATGTTTGTTTCGATTTTGCGGATGGCACATGTTAGAGTATATGTGCGCGCAAAGTTTTACATTGGCCAAATTTAGGGATCCTAAACATAATTTAATAACTTTTTAACCATGAATTTATAATGGATTAATCTTTGCTAACTGCATTTCAATGCCGTCCAATTTTAAAGATGTTGTTATTTTGCCCTTCAGTTTTACAATCCACCATATTCAACTCTTTATTTTTCATTTGGTGCACCTAGTGCAATCCCTAGTGCAACTATGAAGTATGGGTTAGTTGCGGCCTTTATAGACTGAATTATATGTTTTATACTTTGCTAAGTTATGTGGAACATCTTAAATATATTTTTTTGTTGGCTGATAAGGAAGATTTTAGTGTTGAATAAATCAATCTGCATAAAATAAAATATAGATAGCTCAATAACATGGATTTGAAAATCAATGGATCAAATAATTACAACACTTCAAAACTAAAAGGTATCAAAATACAATTAATCATTTAATATTTTAGCATGATACCTTAAACCACAGCTTGTGGTGTGGATTTGTACCAAAATATCATTATATGTTGTATCAAAATAATATAAGATCTCTTTTTTCTTTTTTTTTTTTCTTGAAGGGATTGATGATCTTTCTTAAACTGAGACAAATGAGTGGATCACCCAAAACTTACAATGACTACACAAACTTTTTCTTTTTGATCCCACGGTCAGTCTTTATCATGCGTTCGAAATAGTACTTAATATATAAAAAAATTTTGAAAATTCTTAACAAAGTACTTACAATAAATCTATTTGTCCTAGTCCCACCAAAAACAAATGTGGGAGTGACCCTTTTAAAAGTGTACTGTAAAAGAAACTAGACATGTATTAAGTGTAAACCTACCCTTTCTTTTCCTTTCTTTTATTTCTTTTAGAAATTGGGTTTAGTCAATAGTGTTTTCTGGCCCATCAAAACATATTCCCCCATTTCTTGGTGTCGGAGTGGTGGTCGAATCCAGCATGCGTGCGTGCGGGTGAGCATCCACACACGTGCATGGATGCCGATAACAATATTAAATGTATACTATCTTATACGGCGGATTAATAACATGCATTAATTAATAGTAAGATATTGTTATTTTAACAAGATCTATCACCATGTAAACAACAACATCCATCGCCATCAATGTTACTTCATTATCATCATCATCATCATCGATGGATGACAATAATATTTTTGGCGCATTTAAGTATCTGTGTGTGAATTAAATTTTACGTGCATGATGGAATCTATTCTATACCAACATTTGATGTATCAACCAAGAAGACTTTTTTCTTTAAGGCAAAGTAGGGGATTATGATGATGATAGTTACATTGGGAGATTATTGACATGAAAATCAACAATTTCTGCATTTTCTTCATACAAAAAAAATTAAAAAAGAAAAATTGGAAAAAAAAAATTAGAGAAATTAGGGTCCCCCTATTCAATTTTGCCATTTTGCCCTTGTTCAGCCACAACCACATACAAGTAAAGTACCTAATCTGTATCGTATTCTATCTGTGAAATGTGACAATTCAATTTTCAGTGTCACCATCTTCAACGAGATCTGTAGCAATCTGGCTTGTCACAAAACTCAGTCTTCATTCATCAATTTGTAGCCACTAGTTCTGCTTAAAAACACAGTTCTGCATTTTCAAACCATATATATACATATGTATGTATATATGTAAGTGTAAGTCATGACAAATAATGACCCATGAGTATCACCAACTCCTCCTTTCCCTTTTTTGTTTTTTGACCTTTTTAAAAGATCTTTTGGATCTTAGTATCATCATCTTGGAAACTTTAGAATTTCCATGTAGATTGGTGATCATATGGGCCACTACTATATCCACAAATGTTGATGGATCATATAATTTAGTTGGGAACTCACAAAGGCCCAAATTAAGGGTGACTTTTACAAGGATTTAAAATGTAAATTTTCCAAGTAAAAATCAACTGAGGCCTGTTTGAGATTATTTTCGATCATGGTGCTTTACAACCTCTGCTCCTTCATAAGTTCTTGATAAGCTAAAGTTCATGATTTTCGTTTTAAGCTCTTCTGGAACTCTAAAATTCTTCCAGAAAACTAGCCAATCTCTTAAAAAGTTAGTTTTGAGACTCAAATGCAAGAGAAGTAGCATTTCAAAAGTTAATGTCAAACATAGTCTAAACTATTCTTGAATGACCATCTAGGAGTTTTGTGTTTGAATTTATGCCCTCTTTTATACTTTCTAAAACATCAACTCTTATCTAATCTTTTTTGATATTCCCCGTTGAGACTTACCTTTGAAGAGAAAGTGTTAAAATATAAACTATTCTAGACAAAAATGATGCTATTTTTTTTTTTGTTTTTTTTTAATCATTATCATTATTATATTCAAGTTGTTTATAATTACAATGTGAGTGATTACTCTAATATGGGCCAAACCAATCTGGAAACCACAATTTTTTTAAAGTTATACAGAGAAGGATATAAAGTTCATTAAATGAACGGGCATGTATCATGTGCCCCATATCTGAACTCCATGAAGGGCCTACAATGAAGTGAAAAACTGACCCTCATTGGACGATGGCCACACAAAAGCTTGGCCCGTTAGGCTGAGTGCTAGGATCAGAAACTGCTGTTCCACATTTTGTCGTGACGCTATCACATTGCAAACCCCCCTAGGGGCCAGTGTGAATGTCTTCATCCCCTCTACCCTCTTCCTACATGGATCTTTGGACGGATACATGTTTATTGATTGATTTATTTATTGAGAGATGTTCTGTAGCTTTCTTTTATTTTGCACCATGTATTCCAAAAGTTACCTTCCATGGTCATGGTTTTCTTATTAGTCCCATCTACATATTTCCCTAGCTATATGCATTGCCCTATGTTTCAAGTTTTGGTCTTCTCTTTCACTAAAAACTACTGCTATTGTGTACAAAAAATGGAAACAAACAAATTTGGTATGGTAAATAATAGTATTTGTAAAATGCCCATTTTGAATCGAAGTCGGAGCTGATAAATGATCGTGGAGAAATGATGATTTTATTATTTCGAATTGTTCAAGTCATCTGAATGCTGCATGAAAAATATTATGGTATTTATTTGTATCGATATATAATTCTAAATAGAATACAAACGAACTATGCATGAGAAATGATAAAGTATTTTCATGCATCTACATATCAAATTTAAATAGAAAATCAACTATAATGACTTTTTCGTCTGAACTATATAAGTAAAGTATGAAGGATGCTACATTGGTTAGTTGCAATGGAATATCAAATCAACATAGAAAATAGAAGAAATGGAGAGAAACATAGGTCCGTGAGGCCTAAGGGGATATTATCTAGCCATCTTGGTTTTGCCAAGCAAAACTCACCCAACAAAGCAATAAATTAGGCTGATTTTGGGCCAGCACACTACTGGCTCCAAGGCTCAATGCTGACCCCACTCAACTCCAACTTTCTTTGTTTTGCTGAGACAATATGGGACATAACCCAAAACTGTCCCCTAATGGCACCCCTATGTTTGCCAAAAGTTTGATTGCTGATATGCAATCTTAAGTGGGATATGCCTCACATTGAAAACTTAACAGGTGTGCAAATTCTTTGTTTGCCTGAGAGAGAAGAAGAAGAAGAGAAGATAGAGATAAGAAGAAATCTGGATATCTAGATTCGTTGAATGATTCATCGAATGCAACTTCAAAACTATATAATAATAAAAAAAAAAAATAAATATATAAAAAGAAAGGAAACAGAAATTAAGATCATAAAAAGTGCTTTTGGAATTTTGATACAAGAAAGTTTATCAAACAGAAATTAAGATCATAAAAAGTGCTTTTGGAATTTTGATACAAGAAGGTTTATCGATACAAGAAGGTTTATGTGGTGGATGTAAACCACATGACTTGGAAGTTTTGAGACTTGGCTTTTCTCATATAAATAAAACGTGGCTTTCTTAGATACACATATAGTGCTGTATTACTTAAAAGTCACCTGGAAAGAAAGGATAACTCTTTATAAGCTTTGCATAATAATCACTTTCAAAGTTCCAAAAGGTGTATGATGATGAATTTGGCATGTGGATCTGCATCACTTCAATCTCTCTAGTCTATCACTATGAAAACAAATTGGGGAAACATGATTTTTTCAGAGAGAAGCAAATAAAAAAAAAAAAGTGCCTTACTTGTAGGGTTGTCCACCTGTGCTATGTTCCTATATCCATGGGAAACTAAGAGGCCTATCTTTGCATAAACTTGATAATATATATATATTTCAAAGAAATCCTGAACAAAATTTGTCAAAGATTTATTCTATTGTTGATAATAGGATTGCGAGTATTATCCTATTATTTGTAATAAAATGAATTTTGGACAAATTTTGTGCATGAGTTTTTGAATGAAAAAAATACTATCCTATTATTTGTAATAAAATGAATTTTCGATAAATTTTGTGCATGAGTTTTTGAATGAGAAAAATACTATATACATAAAATTGATCTTATAATATCGAACACTCTTAGACGTATCAAGAAGTATACTAATATGTTTACCAAATCATGAAATGTTATTATTTTATTGGTTTATATTTAGTTATTATATTCCTTAAAGAAGTCCTTAATCCATATCTAGGTATTTAGTTATTATATTCTTTAAAGAATTCCTTAATCCATATCTAGGTATATAAATTGTTCAACCAATAAAATAATAACATGTGACCTTACCACATTTTCATGGTAAATAACTAAGTAGGCTTTTTGGCACTCTTAGTATTTATTACTTCATAATATTATACTAAAAGTCTATCATATTAATGTTTTATATTTAATTTGAAAGATAGACTAATTGTAATTGAACAAACATCTGTTATGATCAGAGATTTTAATTAGTATAATATTATCAAATCAAATTGATAAGACAACTAAGATATGGCTATAATAGGTTTATAATATAATATTAATAGGTGGACTTAATAATAATAAAAAAAAAAGTAAAATATAATACCTCAATTAATAATTTAGATCTAAATTACTTGGGCCAGTACATTTTCAGCATATAATGGAAAATTTTGCCAACAAATCAAAATGGTATCTACACAGATAATATTTATGTACACTCGAACTTATTAGTTTTTGTCTTCTTTTCGATGTACAATCGTTTTGAGTGATTGAGAAATGGATATTTCATGATAGTGAATCATTTTGCAAGAGTGGGAATTGATACTTTTTCATTTGGGAGCGAACAAAAATTACAAGGGCTTTCTAACCGGTTAAAAAAAACCAAACAGATAACAAAGTAATCTAATATTGTAGTTGTTTTTTGCAACTTATATATCATGAAGTGATACTACTAGATTTATTGAAGTTATTTTTTTTCTTATTAGGAATTTTCTAAAATAACTTCTTAGCATCAAATAAACATAAAAATTCTATGGACTTTTGCCTCTAGAAATATGCTACTAGATTTAAAAATTTTCTCATTTGGTTTTATTAGAGTGGAAAATGACAATATCTTCCAACCATCTAAAGATTTTCTTTTGTCGACTCAAAGAGTAAAAATTTGATTACTTCAAATACTGCCTATTTTAGTGAGAGTTTCGCTGATGGAACCCACTGGAAGCCCAAATACGTGGCCTGGAAAAGAAATGGCCCATAAAACACAAAAATTAAAAAATAAGAAGACCGAAAATAAAAGATTGGCCCATGCAGGTCTCGAACCTGCGACCTTCGCGTTATTAGCACGACGCTCTAACCAACTGAGCTAATAGGCCAGACTTTCCTGTTCTCCTTTTAATTGTTAATTGTGGAAAAGTTAACTCGAAAACACAACTTTAAAACAAAACAAATTATGCTATTGATTTTCTGCCTATAACACAGCTTGAATTCACGAATTCGATTCAAAACCCAGCATATTTTGTCTCAATGCAGGCCTTATATTGGGTAATCGAATTGTAAAACCACTTTTTATTAATATAATATTCCAAATGTTTGAATTTTCTTATTTTCAATTTAAATATCTGTACAAAAAATAAGTATAGTGACTGAAGCTAAGGATTTTTCTTTTTCTCGGTTACAGCCTGTAAATTGCCATAAACTATTGATATTTGTTTGTAGTCATTTTCGAACTTCGTCAACTAGGCTAACATAAGTTTGGAAAGTGAAATATATGACAAGCTTTCGACTCAAGCAAGAACATGGTCAAAAGTTAGGAGAGCGACATAGATTATTTATTTATTTATTTATTTTGAAAAGGAGAAGATAAAGAAAAAGAAGAAAATGATATAAAGGAAGGAGGAATTTCACATGTTTGATTGAGCAGCAGAAAGAAAAAGATGAAGATATTGTAGGTACATGCATTGTTATTGTTATGACAAGACAAAAAAAAAAAAAACAAAGTGGGGGGACCATATATTTACATGCATGAGGCATGGAGGAATATATATTATAACAGTAACGCATACAAAGTTATAAATCAGCTAACGGGTATATAGAACCTCTTTGATTCTGTATAAATATTATTCATAATTTAAATTCATAGACTTCTTCATTTTATGATAGAGATATGGCATCAAGCATAGGACAATTTTGAATAGTCATATCTCGCATCTTAATGCCATACAGCCCACAATACCGTGCTTTTGTCTCCCATTCTGCTTTCCTTCCCTTTTCTCTTGAGAACGAAAGAAAGTCTCACTTTCAATGGTCTCTTTTTAAGTATTATTTATGATATTTTGTGCTTTTTATATATATACACCATGTTCATATGATTAGGTCTGATGGTTTTATTATTAGAGTTTTTTTTTTAATAACATTTGAATTATTTTAACGGTCAAAATTAAAAAAAAAAATATTTATAGTCATTTAGATTTCTAAAAATTTTATTTTATTTAAATAGAATTTTATTATATTATCAAATCCATATTTAATAAATAATTAAATTTTAAATTTTAATCTTTAATATGATACAATTGTTAATAATGAAAAATATGATGCTAAAACCATAATTACTTGATGTGAACGAGATTATACATATGTGTGTGTGTGTGTGTTGTTATCCTATGCAGAATTGCTTTAGATTTAACTTAGGTACCATTTGGAAAGTATTGAAATTTAGAGAAAAAACTAATTTTATTGGTTTCTCGGAAATTAATTTTTAAAGAATCAATTTTTTATGAATTATTTTTTTTAAAAATGTTTGGATAATATTAGGATATTTAGGATTTACAAATAATTAATTAGTTTGTATTTTAAAATTTGAAAATAATATTGTCTTTAAATAAAATATATAAAATTAATTTGCCAAGCAATTTTGAAATGACAACTCCCTTTTTTTGAGGATTCATTTTCCACTCTATTTTCCCACATGTTAAGATTTACATTTTCTTGAAATCCACAATTTTCTCGTTATAAAAATCATTCAAATATATGAAATTAATTTGCCAAGGAATCTCAAATTTTTATTTATTTTGATACTTCTCAAATGGGGCTTTAGCATGCATTGGGGGTTGCTTTTAAACCTTTAATTTTGGCTTAATTTTCATTAAATGTGGTGTTTGTTAAATCTATAGATTTTCAATTTTTTTTTAATTAGTCACGCCCTCCAAAAGTTAAAATCTAAAAATTAACTAAAGTAGTTTATCGATTTTTTCTTTTAACATTAAAAAAATTTTAAAATTAAAATTATTATCATATCCTTCAATTGATAATAAAATCCTTTTTTACCCATATATATATGTAAGGAAATAATCACTCATATCTACTTTGATCATTATATACAATTAAAATAGTTAAGTAGGTATTTTTACTAAACACTAAAATTTAATTTTGTAGCTTTTAACAATCTTGAAATAATAATTTACCAAAAGCTAATTAGATTGCTAAAAAATTGATTGTTACTTCAATAAAGGTTTTGCAAATTCTTTTATAATTTACAATAACCATAAACTGAGCCTAAACTATTTTAAATTTGTCTTTACAAAGAATCTAAAAGTAAAAATGATTATTTTATAAAATAATAATCTGAGTTCGAATTTTTCCATCTATATTGTCAATATATATATATATATTCTAAATTTGGTCAAATCAAATTGAACGATTAAATTTGTATGGTAACAATCTAGTTGCAAAAGTCAATTCAAATTTGTCCATCTATAATATCAAAAGATTTTATATATTTTAAATTCAATCCAATCAAATTGGACAATTAAATTTAGCTGTATTCCAACTTTTTAAAATAAAAGTTTATGAAAGTTATACCATTCTACTAATTGATAATTATCATATTAGTTGTCTCTTCCACTTTTATCAATCTATTTGTAACAGACAACCTTGTTTCTTCTTCTTCTTATTTTTTTTTATTTTAATTTTTTGATTTTTTATTTCCCTAAACTAATCTAAAATTCTCTATGTTTGTCTAGTACTTTAGGTATTATATTAGAAGCAAACTGGGGCATTAAGAAACAAAAAGAAAAAAAAGAAAAAGAAAAAAGAAAGATTCATCATGAGCTTAAATACTCAATATATATATACATATACATATATAAGTTCAATTTAAGCATTTGAGTGGATTCACTTTATCAAGTACTGTTACTCCCATCCCTTTGGAGATAGCCAAAAATGCTCAGTTCGATCATCTCATTGCTAAAAAAAACAAACGACTGTCCCAATTTATTATATGTCAATCACGTCTTATCTTGCAAGATATATTATTTTTCATGGAATACACTAAAAAAAAAAAAAAAAAAAAGATTTTTCACGGAAAGTTGGGTATATAGACGGTGGCTATTAATTACTTAAATTTGTATGCAGAGATCTATTAATTTTCTTTGTAACAATGACGATTTTTCATACTGGATCTACTTTTTTGGGACAAAATTTCATACGGAATATGAAACTATATGATGGTTAAATACAAGAATATTTACCTTTGAGTTTTTTTTTTTTTGGGGAGATGTCCCATCAGAAGCATGTCTGCATCCATAATAAATTCTCTTAGTTGCTTGGATCATATAGGACGCCTATCCTAATTCTAGATAGGGTCTTCTATCCTAATTTTTGTTTTATTCCTATTTAACTAGTCATAGAATTCTATCTCATTTGAAAAATAATTTATCTTCAACAATTTTTTATTTTTACTACAAGTTTATCATTGTCGATTTCCTTATAGTTCCCAATATCTCTTTATACATACATGCACATAGAAAAATATTACAGTGCGATCCATCCGTATGAAAATCTGTATCAAAGCTAATGTTTTATTAAAAAAATATCAGTTTCACTGTGTATGTGTGCTGATACAGGTCCGTAGAGGAACCGTACTGTAGCCTCCTCCTATACATATATATATATATATATATATACACACATAGATATGATCTGGTGAGACAATAATTGATATTGGAATATGTGATGGAACATTTGGATCCCATAATTTTTATATTAACAATGGCTCAATTGAGCCTTTTTTGGTTAGTAGAGATTTGATTAACTTAACCCATAACATAAATAAGGTTTCTTATTTCTTATTTATTAATTTATCTTTAATCTAAAATAAGTTTTATATTTAAATTTGCCCATAAAAGTAATTATTATAAATATTATTAAAAAAATAGAAGTAATTAAGAAAGAATTGAGGGTATGTCGTATTCTCCTCTCGTGACATTTCAATGAAGTTTTTTAGACATTTATGCGACCTTCTCATCATGAAATAAAGTTTGTTGTCTGTAAGGAGATTATAAATGGAGTCATTTTCATAGAAAAAAACCTCTCTTTAGGATTAGTGGGGGATTGTGAAATATTTTTCTCGAGACGGTACCATAAATCTTTTTTTTTTTTTCAAATTACAAATATTTTGAATGAAATATATAGAATAGTAATTCCATACATATAGGGTTACATAAATTTTAATTTAAAATTTGATTAAAAGGAAAATTATAACTAATCAATTTGATTAAATATAATAACTTAAATAACAATTTAATTATTAAATATTTAGGGTGGCCTGGTTAGAAGGACCATCTTCCTCCCTCCGGAAGGAGCTGGATTAGGGGGAAGTGCAGACCTTGCTTTTGGTTACATAACAATTTAAGTGTTAAATATATAGGTACCAATAACAGCTATTACATTAACAAAACAATGTATAGTGGGGACAATTCAATGATAAAAACCATTATTTTCAAGGTCAATAACTTGAGTTCAATGACCAAAATTTAATTAATATTTAATTAAGATCAGTTTCTCGGTCAATAACTTGAGTTAAATGACCAAAATTTAATTAATATTTAATTAAGATAATGTGGTATGTTTATAAAATATAACAAAAGAGATTTCATTTTTATCAATGTCAAACATTTAAACAAAGTTAGAGGCTTTGTTAAAATAGGCTCAAAGTATAAAAAAGTCTTCTTATATTTGAAAATATAGACATAGAGGTTAAAAAGATGATTAATATATAATAACATAACATTCAGTCAACATAATAAATAATAATTAACTTGAAATTTTTTACAGTCTATTTTACTTTATACTAAACTAAATTTCATATTTGATAACCATTGAATTTTTATTTAAACGATAAAGTCTGACCCATTAATAAAATCAAATGGTTATTAAAGTGAATCTTAATTTAATAAAATAAAATAAATTTTACTTGAGACTAACTATAAAAAATATATATATAACCTCTAATAGAGAATATATGGGTCATTGGATTGAAGAAATTAATTTGATACATTCAAAAACAAAAAACAAGGGAGACAAAAGTTAATTTAATGGGCCATAATTCCAATTTAAAATGTAGAATTGAAAATTTGTTTAAGTAATTATTTGAAAAATTTTGAAAAAAGAAAATTTGAGGGGAGCACTTGCCCCCTCTTGTGCAGGCCCTTGCTGATTGTGGATGAAAGATAGAAAACACTTTTTTGGATTGGATATTTTAAGAAAAAAATATCACTGAGATTCGTGTTTAATAAACATAAACATCAACTCACAGTTTTGGTAAAAAAATTCGATGAATTCAGATCACAGACCATATGGTCCTCACTCACAAAAATAAGTGAGACCCATGGTTGGAATTCATGGAATTTTCGCTCCAGTTTTGGTATCTTCTCCAATACTTGAGTTGTTGGGTGTACTAATGTTCCATTTTTTAAATTGAAGGAAAGGATGATGATGATGATGATGATGATGATAAAAGTAATTGAGCAAATAAAATTTATTATGCGGCAATTATATTAAATTGTCGAGAGAACTAACAATTTTAAAAGTTCTGAATGCTTGTAAGATCGAAAGATCATTTTAACAATTATAAATTCACTTAAGAAATATTTAGTAGAAGAAGCGTTAAAGTTACTGGAGTTGTATTTTCAAACTGGAAAGAAACCATTCATATGCTTCTTTTGTTTTTATGATATGGGATATAGCACCAATTTATATACTTGGGTATTGTTTAGTAACATAGTTTGGTTTTTAGTTTTTAGTTTTTATTTTTTCTAATTAATTTTATGCAATTTGCTCACTTCAAATATTAATTAGTATTAGTCTATTAAACATCTTAAACAACTATAAATTTGAAGGAGAAAATAAAATTAAAAAAATTAACACATTTGAAATTGTGTTTAATTTGGTGTTTTTGTTTTTTGTTTTCTCCTTTAATGTTGGAGTTAATTAAAACATTTAATAAATTTTAGCTACCATTAAGCAGACTAGCAAAAACATTTGAGATAAGTACACTACACACAATTAGAAAAAACAAAACAAAAGATATCAAAAATAAAAAAAAACCAACCAGAATGACACCTAAAAATCAATTAATTTTTACTCTCAAGTCCGTGTGGAACAATATTATTTTCCATTTTCATGTTTTTATTTTTTGTATAAAAAGAAATTCAAAAAATTGACAGTAGCGAGGAGAGCTTATTTATGGACAAAAAATGAGGATTCCGGTGGCTTTTGCCACTTATGATCAGTGTTCACAAGAGCGAGATGGTTCAATGTCTTACAATGCTCAAGCAGCATTCTTGTCGGAAGGATTTTTTACATCCAAAATATTGTCTTAACCAAAAGTTGAATAAAAAAAAATTGTAAAGTCATATTAGAAATGACAATGGGGCATGGTGGGGATGTTAAGCCTTCTCCACTTCCTAACACATTTAATTAGTAAACAATGGCATATTAGATTCTTTTAATAGTTTTAGAAAATTAAAAGGAGGTAAATGATGATTTTTCAAAAATATGAACTTTAAGCAAAATTATGACAAAATTTATTTAACAAATATCTTTAATAGTAATTTTAAATAAAGATAAAAATGTAAATCAATGATAAAACTGTATAGAGTTCAAATGGTAGTGCAACTAGAATTATTCAATTATAAATTAGACCTCAACCCAAACACCTATTTAGAGTTGCCTATATTGAACCCAACGGGTTGAGTCTTCTATTATCCTGAACCAACTTTATTACTGTTTCTATAAATGTGAAATATATATATCAATTAAGTCAATTTTATTTGATATGACCTCTCATATTATTGAATATTAAAACTAATTTAGTTAATAAATTTGGTATATGCATTACCCATATAAAAAGATCACCAAAAAAAAAACAAAAAACAAAAAAAGACATGCATATCCAGGGACAAAGATTGCCGTGTACGTTTAACATTTTTAGAAGAAAATCATGGAAAAAAAAATATATAAAAGTTATGACTTTGGGCTTGATGAATTGAGATGCCCCTTTCAATTTCCTTTTAGGACAAAGACAAAAAGAAAATAAAGGACAAGGATCCTTGTTTAATTTGTTAAGTGCTTTTTATATTTGTCTTTTAATCATAGTTTTTCTTTTTCTAATTTTTATATTTGCCTTTTAATCATAATCACAGTTATTTATTTTCTTATTCATTCAATTTAATAGTAAAAGATAAAGCTACATCATTAAATATCATATGACTTATATATAACAACTTAAAACTATATTATGTGAAGTACACATGAGTTTAACCTCATCTTCAAACTGCTATCTTTATATTTTTCTTCATCAAATTCTTCATTTTTTGCTTTTCACAAAATCCTTGTCCACGCTGCTTGATAAGCGTGGTAATTTATGTTATTGTGTCATGTTTATATCAATCCGTTTATTAATTGCATTGGAATAGCTTAACTTGACCTAACCTGGTTATTAATCGTGTTACAAATCTTCAACTCGATCATGACCTATATAATTCGTTTATTAAATGGGTCAATTTGGATAAACATGACCCGTTTACATAAAATTGATCCGTTTATATGAAATTGATCAATTTACACAAAATTGAATTGTTTACGCGTAATTTATCCAATAAAATAAATTATCCTATTTAAATTAATTATTTCATATAAAATAAAAATAATTTAGTGATTAATTGATCCAAAATTAAAATATATATGTAGAATCATATAATTATAGTTACAAATTTACAATAATATAATATATGATATGATACTATAACAATCTCATATAATAATTAAATATAGATATATATATATATATAAAATAAACCTAATACTACTTCTCTGAAAATAATGTAAATTTTTTTATTTATTAATAATTCTATTTTTAATTTTCTACATCTCCAATATTCTTAGAAATATTAATTTTTATTTTTCAATGTCCATAAATTCATACATATATTAAACATATTATATTTAAACAAATAAATATTATTTTAATAATTTTTATTTTTTTATTTCCTTAATTAATTAAAAAAAATTAATAATACAACCTTATATATGTTTGATATTTCTTAATAAGAAAGTATTAGTTAAGTTTTGTTAATAGTAAATATAATATATTAAAATTATAATTGAAGCGGATTATAATCATGTTGGGTTGAATTAATACGTTAATTGATACGTTTAGTTAAATGAATCAATTTTTTGGGTTAAATATGTCAATTCGAAATTGACATACTTAATTAAATGGATAAATTTAGATCAATTTCGGATTAAGCAGGTTAATTCGAAACTGACACGTTTATTAATCATGCTAAACATGTTGATTTGAATTTGATCAGAACCCATTTATAATAAATCTGAACCCACTAACTTCGTATCATTTTCGAAACTTATCACTATGTTATTTTCAAATCATGTCACTGTATTATGACCTAAATTGCCATTCCTATTAATTGAAACATCTAAAAGAGACAAAATAGTTTACCTAAAAAAGGATTCTTGAGCCATTTTTTTCCTCTCAATTTTCCTTTCGTTAGAACAACCTTGAAGTGGTCCTTGCCCACACTGCTCCATCAATCAAATGATTCTTGAGCAGCTTTCAAAGAAAAAAAATTTCTTTCAATTTTTTTTTTCAATAGACATATAGATATTTTCTTAGAAAAAGCTCAAGTCACGTTTATGATGGTAAAGTACAATGCAGCTAAAACTTGACCTGATAGAAAATCTTATAATGTTAGATACCCATTTAATAACAAAAAGAAAATGCAATCATGGAAAATCATGTCATCGAATTTCCCATTTCTATAATGAAATAGAAATTCTTTTTAATGTTCTACCAAGCATGGATGAGGACTTAGCGAAAAAAAGAAAAAGAAAAAAAAAAGGATTTAATGGAGAAGAAGATAAGGTAGCAATCTGGCGAACAAAACTGGACAATTTGAGGTTAAATTTTGATGTGGGTTTTTAATAAAACTCAATGTATTTCCCATGAATAAAATTTTGAATTGATCATGTATAAATAATGTGATATTTAATAACATGACTTTACTTTTGACTATTAAATTAAATGAATTAAGAAAATAATAGTGATGATTAAAAAGCAAGCATAAATTAGCACTTAAAAACCAACAAACGGAGGATCTTTGTCTAATGACCTCAATCTTGAACAGTGATATACCAATTCTTTCTTTCATCGACTTTTTTTTTTTTAAGGTTTATTGACCTTTTTTATTCATACAATTTTTCACATATAATCCCCAACAACACATTAAAAAAAAAAAAATCATATAATGATTTTCTTACCCAAAAAAAAATAAAATTTGAACATCTTTTTCATAATCCAATATCGTTTTATCTTGTAAATAATAATAATAATAAAATATTAAATTGAAAAACGTTTAAGAAATTTGAAGTTGATTTTTTTTTTTTTAATCAACCTTTTCATCTTGACATTGGGTTTGCCGTTTCAGAAACAAAAAAAAATCTGGAGGAAATATTTTCCTTTTTATCATGATAAAATTAGATAGTTTCACAAGATAAAATTAGATAAAAAGAAAAAAAAAATTCCAATTCGTACTTGGGCTTTGGAGGGTCGACACGTGTTGGTAAAGTTTAGCGGCCTAAGTGTCAATCGTACGCATCACTTTTGGGTCGCGCAGAGAATTCGTGATCTCGGCTGCAACAAAAAGTTCATATAGTGCCCAATAAAGACTCCACACGTTATTACTGCGTTTTTATAATAGTACCCCTTTGACAGTGACCAAAAATATTTGTAGTCCCCGTTTGTTTCGAGTTTTTCTTCATCCTGGTTCATTAGATTAAAATGGCTAATATACCCTTGAGCTTCTTTTAATATATATATATATATATAATATACAATATATATATATATATATATATATATATATATATATATATATATATATATATATATATATATATATATTATTTTTGTCTAATGATAATGTCTAGAATGAATGTTGATTTGGGCTAAACATTGCTAAAGAAGGTTTACTTTTAAAGGCTATGTTAAACATTATAAAGTTTTTCAAAAAAATATTTCTTTTAGTAAAAACAATTTAGTCAAATATATAACTAATTAATAGTTACAAATAAATTTTTTACACATTAATTATTATTGAAAAACAAAATTTAAAATTGACTTATATATTTGTCACATAGATTTGAACTGTTATGACCCTCTTAGGATTCTTTATTGAAATGCTAGGTTAGCCTTGACCAGGAGAAACCTTACTATAAATTTTACACAAAATCCAACAACATTTATCCTATAGTTTGACTTTTTTCAAAATTTCCCTTAGCAGAAACACATTCCAAAATGCACAACTATCTTATTCTTCACCTTTTACTATAAAATTTCCACAATGTTGTAGCACTCCAAAAACAAAGGAAACACCATGCAAAAATAACTTATAAACATGAATAGTACTATATAGCCCCCAAATCCTTAATTCAGTATTAGAACATTATTAACGTTATTTTAAGAAACATAATTGTTATTGAAATGGAAGAAATAATAATAACAATATAAAGGATAGAAAAAAGAAACTTGATACAACAAATGAAGGGTGAAGTCGGAAGGGCACACAACTTGGCGGTCGATCTACTAACTATTTAGATCTAGGAGAAAGGGTTGAAAAACAAAGAAAAATAGTATGATGCTAATTATCCCAGTTAGTGGTACCCATCTGGTATTAATAGTAATATTAATAATAAATATAATATTAATATAAAAATATTAAATAATTATTTGATAAATATTAAAAGATTTAATAATAGCAATATTAATAATGCTAACAATAATAATAAGAAAAATTTAAGAAATTAAAATAAATATTTAGAAGAATAAATTTTCTCTCAAAATCCTCACTAATTCACTTAATTTGAAAAGTTCCATGTGTAAAATCATTTTTCACAAAACCCATAATTTTGTAGCCCCAAATATTTAAATATTATTATGGGAAAGAAAATAAAAGAAACTAAAATTAAATTAAAATGAAATGAAATATTATTTGAATAAATATCCTCAAAAATATTCTTTTAAAATAAATAAGCAAAATTAAGACACAAATAATACAATATAATAAATATTATATTTAAAATGATTAAATAAATTATTAAATGATTAATTACACATTTTAAAACATTAAATTAAATAAATATATTAAAAATATTTTTAAATATCAATTGTATATTTGATGTACCATACTATATACTAAGTGATGTTAGATGGTGCTTAGCGTCCCAACACCCCCCCCTCCCCCCCACGACAACAAGAGATAGAAGAGATACTTGCATGCTATGCTAACAACCTACCATCCTTCGACTAAGCGACGGGCGACAAATGTTCACAATGCAAAATACTTACTAACTATCTCTCGCTTAGCTCCTATATGATGACTAAATAATATCTATGTGCTAATCAATAATAATGACAATATATAACACTAGTACTGCTATTGTATGATACATTTGAAAATACTACCAATGTACAAATTTTACCACAATTCCAATAATACATCAAACCCATATAATTATTTTAATTAAATAAATTGTATTTATAAAAAAATCACAACCTTTACTAAAACATAGTTTTCTTTAAAAAATTATTTTATAATACTCAAAGAACAATTTTTGTTTTACGAAAAAATATATGAAATTTCATCCACAAAACACAAATAAATATCAATTTCCTTTTTATGTAAATAATACGATATTAATCAATAATTCACAATGGCATTATATAATTAAACCTAAAAATAATTTTTGAAAAATGTACCGTTCACCTAAGAAACGAGAATCATTCCAGATCCTACACTGGATCTATTCTTCGGTTCACATGGGTGCATAAAATATCAATAAAAATACAACACCCATTATTAGATACTTTACACAATTTATCAGCTGGTTTAAAAATAAACCTCAACCAAAACTAATAAGCTATTTACCAAAATCAAGCATAGAGTACGAGAGCTACAAATTTAGTCTTGTTGGAGAATCGACTGGTGATGACCGAAATCTTGTCAGAAAGATCAACCATTTAATGCTCTTGGATATCACAATCTAGCTCGAATTGAGCCAAAATGACCTCAAAGTTGGGCTTAAAAGAGTTAAAAATGTGGACAAGGGTGGTGCATATGCTTGAAACTTGTTGAAAAAAAGGGATTGGCAAGTCATTGCAATCAGAGAAAAAAAGTCTCTAATTCAAAGCTTTGGCGGACAACTGGCTATGAAATTTTGGTGGCTAGTTGGTTTTTGAGTGGAGGAGGACGTGGTGGACATGGCAAGGTGAGATGGTGGCAGGATAGGGATGAAATTGTCTGCGATAGATGCTGTTGTGACATTGGAGAAAAGGCTTCGAATCCTGGCATGTTGTAGGCCTATTTGCCATGAAATTTTGCAGGCCTGTGCGCCATCAAGTGGGTTGTCTAGTGAGGTGGTTTGTGGGGTAGAAAGGCAGTTAGAGATGGGTGGTTTGGCCGGAAAAGAGTGGCTACCCTTTCTCTCTCTCTCTCTTTTTCTCTATCCTTTTTTTCTTTCTTCCCTCACTGGCCAAGTGGCCCAATAAAAGCCCTCGCTTGTGCCACTATGCACTTATATAAGGCACTTCTATGCTGACACATGGAACATGTTAGTTGGGATCTTTAACCTGATAATTTTCACGAGTTATCCAAAAATACACGGTAAAGTTAGTCTAAATAATTATAGATTTACATATTCATAGCTTTTTAATTATATATCAAAATTAAGCGTATTACTGGTTCATGAACTTGTATTAATGAGCAATATACAATGGAACATGAATCAAAACCATAATTAATACAAATTAAAAGTCAATCTCGGCCTCACTTGATCAGTCTAGATCTAACGTTGTCTTGACCATAACTTTGATTTTGGCATGCTATTAGTCTACTAACTTAGAATGATGTGTACCTCATAATGGTGTCCTAGTCAAAACAAAATTCCTTCTGTATCAAAAAGTCAACTATGAGATTACTTGATCAATCTCAATCATCTCTGATTAAACTTGGTTAAAACGTGAAAAATTTTAGTATACTTTGATAAGGGGTGTTACATAAAGAATGTCAATTTCGATTCTACATGCAAAGCAGTTTACATTCATGTACATTTAAGCAATGTTAATTCCATTAAAAGATGCTCTAAAGGAAACATATTCCCAAGAGCAGATATGTAACTCATTATATATACTTGTTAATATTATAAAAATGCTTTTGATTTTTTATGGAGTTATTATGTATGGCTTATAGATTTTATTTTGGATAGGCATTGTTGAATTAGGGGGAACATTTGAGGATATATAAATCTTCAAAACTATGTAACGTAGATGGATGTACGCTTTAAACTAAGAAAAGCAAGAGGAAATGGAGGAAACTAGTGTTTCATATTATATATATATATATGGTTATTTGGCTTTTAGATACACCATATACTATCGGTATTTTCGATACATGTGCTTGTTTTCAGTGTCAGGTCATATATAGTCATCCTTCATGTGCTGTGGTAAAGGAGGATATGCATGTATTTTGCACAGATAGCATTAGTCACCTTCCCTATAACCGAAAGATAGCAAGTCATATTTATCCATCCTATGAGAGCTAAGTGAGCAAGAGTAAGCAGGTATTTTGCAATAATGCATTAGCCGGCCTCCTCTTAGCCGTAAGATAGTAGGTTATTTAGTATTGAAACTTTTGAGAGGCTCAAGGGATCACGTGCAGGTTTCTCTTCTCCAAACATCATTTCACAGTAATGGTATATCATATGGTGCCTCATGTATCTTTTTGATACATTTATATATATATATATATATATATTATGTGTTAGATGTACCATACAGTACTATAGCAGCAATTCGGTTATACCTATAGGTGGTTAGATATAGATTATGCCTACAGATGGTCTATTATTGTATTTCCACTGCCCATAAGATCAGTTGGTTGGATGGCCATTGTAGGCAGGTATCCCTGACTGTATTAGTAGTAATATACCTATGGATGGCTGATATTATAAGATTATGTGCTAGTATATCATATGGTAGCATTAGATGCTTTTTTGTTTTCTTGGATAGGTTTTTTATAAGGGTTTTATGTGGTTTCAATGTTTCATATTTATGGATTTACTCATATTTTTAATTAATATTTTTAAATAATTTTAAACATCAGATTTTAATTATTTTATTATCTAATTATTATTATTATTATTATTATTTGCATGATTGTTATTTTTTATTTCAATTAACTATTCTTTGGATTTGAATGAGCATGTTAACCTAGTTAGTAGTGAGAAAGTTCATATAGTACTAGTGATAGAGATCCAAGTTAGCCTATGGACAGGTTATTCAGCCTTCGGGCAGATTATTCAACCTTCGAGCAGGTGTTGCAGTATTTGAACATGTATTTCAGCCTTTAAACATGTTTTACAGCCTTCAAGTAGGTATTTTAGCCTACGGACAGGTTATTCATAATTTTAGAGGGATTGTATACATATCCATATTTATATAAAAATATGTATTTACATTGGTTTTAGATGGTGGTGATGTTATTAGAGTTAATGTTATGACTTTAGCTATTTAATTTAAAGTATTTTTTCTATATGTTTATTTTATTATATTTTATCTAATTTAATGTTTCATAATAACATAAATTTACCCTTATATATTTCCTAGAAATACTTTGATTTATTTCTGGAATTTGAGGTATAGTTTGTTTAGTTAACGGTCTGAGACCCAAGTTGTCTATTATTATTATTATTATTGTTGTTGTTGTTGTTGTTGTTGTCATCATTATTATGATTGTATTCAATATTGCTAATAATATTATGGAATTGAGATGATATGTATTATATTTATATTATACTTATATATATTTATGTGCTATAAAATATTTATGGAGTGTTATGAATTTATGGAATTGTAGTACGTGGCAGGTGTGGGATAGCTATAAAGATATAGAAGTGTGTTTTCTATATAGGGTTAAACTTGGGGAAGTTTACTTTATAAAAGAGATTCTGCCGGATTTTTTGTAAAATTTTTGATGGAGTTTTCCATAGTCAGGACCATCCTAGAGTTTCGGTAAGAAACTTTGGGAGAGATCCTAAGATTTTGGTAGCAGAGCATAGGTTTCATTATCTCTAGTGGTTATGTGAATTGCGGTGCACCCCAACCTATTATCTGTAATAATTTATATACCTTTTGAGCAATGATTTATATGTGGAAGATCACCATGGTCAACCAAAGGATGATGCTATCAGGTGGCAGAGTAGTAAGTGTAAGTCTTTCAAGAATGTGCTAATAGTGTGGACTTGTCAAAGGTGTATAAAATTGAGGGTAGTTAAAGGTGTATAAAATTATAACTAATCCAATCTAATTTTATTTGATCATTTAATTAGATAAATTGATTTGGACTGAAAATTTTGAAATCCAATTGGATTGAATCGGTTATAGATTTTGGTATTTCAAAATAACCAATCCAAACTGATCTAATATATTAAATATAGATTATGTTAAAATTTTATTAAGTGCATGAGTTTTTTTAGAGTTTGAATTCTTGTCATGGGAAAGCTTGGATGTAGTTGTTAATTATCTATGATTTAGCTTATTTGAACCATTTTCATATTGCTAGCCTATGGTTTAAGGAAAAAAGTACATCTTTGATGTTATAGTATGTGTTTGTTATCGATACATTGACTTGAATAGTGTATGCATGTTATCAATGATATTTTATTTAATTAGTAGTTTTTTTAATGATTTAAATATATTACAATGAATGTTAATAAAGTTTTTGTGTAAAATTTATCTAAATTATAATATTGAAAAATGAATTGGTTAAAAATTGAATCCAATTTTTTCTTACATTAGATGGGATTGAACAACTGATCTGTATTGAATAAATTTAAATATTGGTTAAAGTCATTAGATTAGAAACAATGTACATTTGTAAAGTGCAGTTACCATTTGATACATAAAACTAATTGTCATAATTTTATTGGTTGAAAAATAAATATAGCCATAAATGAACTTTTTAATGGACAACCAATACTCAACAAATTAACTAATAAAATAATGACAAGTTATTTTACCATATATATATATATATATTTCATAAATAAAAATGAGCCTTTCAACGAGATTCACCGACCTACAAACTACTTGGGGCAGCATATCTCTAAGCTTGTCTTTACAACACTTTGGGTGTCGAAATCTAGAGATATATAGCCTTTATAGCCCCTTCTCCATTGTGTTTCGACATGTGAAGTGCACCGAAAGGCATAAATGGGGCTTGCCATATTCAAACCCACAACCTTAAATGCACAAGGTGATGGGAACAATGGTTTCCTTCCATTCACCATAAAAATTGATAAATAAGCAATAAGTTTATATACTTGATACTCCTAGAAATTCAACTAGTTCAACTAGGAGTCCATTTGTAAGAGTAGTGAAAATTTGATGTTAAAAGGGTATGAACCCGCTTTCATTTACCTTTATTTCAAAAAATAATCGTATCAGGACCCAATTGGAATCCCTTTCCAGAACCCCAGATAAGTTTTGATCCCACGGAAAATCCTACCGGACAGTCTTATGGAAAATTTGGCAGCATCTTCCCTAAATGTTGGACATGCCCCAAAATTCCTTGTACAAAAAACACACTTTTAAAAGTATTACCTTATTCCTTCTACCTTACTACAAATAATTCCACAATTGGCAACATTTTGATAACAAAATATAAATATATATATTAGAAATAATTTAATAAACGAGAATTACCTTCAAATATTCGCGTCCACCCACACCACCCTCAGTGTCGTACTATATTTCATATCATTTAACAAATATACCAATGCATAATGCAGATAGGAGGATAATAAAACAATAATAATAATAGTAATATGAATAACAATAATAGCACAACTTGTCCGAAGGCTACCACACTTGCCTAATGGCTGACATACTTGTCTGAAGGCTAACATACTTATCCGAAAGCTAACATACTTGTCCGAAGGCTTCTATACTTGCCCAAGGGCTACCTTATAATAATAATAATAATAATAACAAAAATAATAAATGTTAATAACAATAACACTAAATAATTGTAATAAATAATAATAATAAATATAATAATAATTAGCAATAGTGATAATAATAATTATAAGAAAAATAACGATAATTAATAATAAAAATAATAAAAATAATAACATTAATAAAAATAATAATAATAATCACAATAATTAATAATAACTACGATAATAATTAATGATAATATCAATGGTAAAAAATAGTAGTAATAGAAGTAGTAGTAGAAATAATAATATTAATAATAATAATAATAATAATAATAATAATGACAATAAAATATTAATAACAATAACAATATTAATGAGTTATTAACGACAAATGATGAATAAATAAATAATAAAAACAATAATACTAATTATAATAATTAATGATAACGACTACAATAATAATCAACAATACCATTGACAAATAATAATAAAAATAGTGACAATAAAAATAGTAGCCAATAATAATGATAATAATAATAATAAATAAATAAATAAACAATACTACAATATTAATAACAAAAACAATATTAATAATAATAATAACAGTAAAGACAAATAAGGATAATATTAAAAAATCAAATTATGAATAGATAAGATAACATAAAATAAAATAAAATCTTAAAATTCTTAAATATGCCATAAAATATGTACAATCATATCGGAGGTACATATGATACCATATAACAGGCTATGCAATTCATGATATTAGCTATCGCTGGTACCGTGTTATCAACACAGTTCGGGATGGTTGCCTACAATTGCCGTCCGATCCCCTGAACTTGTAGGCAAAATAGTTACAAGGTTAAGCTATTCATTGACCGAATCGGATTGTTGCCTCCGTACAGTGTGGAACATACAAACATAACATAGTAAATCTATATGTATACATGTACATATGGAAAAAAAAAAATACTTGATGCACCTTACAATATATGAGTGGTGCCAGACAGTACCTGGCGTCCCGAATACTATTTGACAAGGAAGTTAAAGAGAGAACCTGCAAACGGTCACTTTGGCATCCCAACAACGTCAATGCTAACCACAATCATCCTGATCATGGAGGAGGGGGGGGGGGGGGTCGCTGATGTCACTATCTAGGACTTGCCAACCCTCAGGTCCATAACTCCCATAGGAAGATCCTATATACCTGCGCGCTAACAACATATATAGTACAACACACCAGTACTATGTGGTGCATCTAAAACTATAACAACCTAACGCACCACACTATATACCAGTGGTGCCAGGCGGTATGCAGAGTCCCAAGTACCACTCTGACAGGGAGGTTAAAGAGAGAACCTGCAAATGGTCGTCTTGGCATCCTAATGGTGCCGATGCTATCAACAATCATCCCTGCCATGGAGGGGGGATGGTTGATGCTTACTATGCATTATACCTGCCTACCTTCGGGTCCATGGCATCCTATAGGACAACCACACATACTTGCATGCTAATCAATAATACAGTATAAAATACCAGTATTGTATGGTGCATCTAAAAACTATAACAATTTTTATAACATTATAAATATCGAAATTCGATAATATACCATCAAGTTTGTACATTTTTAGTAACTCCATAAAATTCTATACTTCCTTTTAAACTATCGCATATATTGAACAATTTCATGAAATTAATTTCTTCCACAATAATTCAATTTCACGATATCCAAACACACAACATATTTTATACACTAAAAATTATTATCCTTCTCAAATCCTTAAATTTATTTATGCAAAAATTATATTAAATCACATAAAGTTTACATATAACTTAATTTCACACAAATACAACTTATTATGATTATTTTTATTGTTGTTGTTATTAACATTTATTATTATTATTATTATTGTTATTATTATTATTATTATACAGTAGCCCTTAGGCAAGTATGGAAGTCTTCAGACAAGTATGTTAGCCTTCAGACAAGTATATTAGCTTTCAGACAAGTGTGGAAGCCTTCGGTCAAGTATGTTAGCTCTTGGGCAAGTGTGGTAGCCTTCAGAAAGTTGTGCTATTATTGTTATTAATATTACTATTATTATTATTGTATTATTACTCTCCTATATGCATTATGCATTGATATATTTATTAAATGATATGAAATGTAGTACGGCACTAACTGGATGGTGTAGGTGAACGTGGATATTTAAAAGTAATTCTCATTTCTTAAATTATTTCTAATATATATATATATATTTATATTTTGTTATCGAAGTGCTGTCATTGTGAAATTATTTGTAGTAAAGTGGGAGGAATAAGGTAGTGCTTTTAGAAATATGTTTTCTATGCAAGGAATTTGGCGGCATGTCTAACTCTTAGGAAAGTTGCTATCTGATTTTCCATAAGATTGTCCGGTAGGGTTTACCCTAGGATCAAGGCTTATTTAGGGTTTCAGAAAGAGATCCTGGATGGATCTTGACAAAGATTATTAAAAAATGAATGTTTAAATGTTTTTTTTTTCTTTGATACTAAGTCAAGGGATGGAATTGATCAGTTAATTTGGATGATAAGGACATGGCTCTGTTTAAAGTAGACTAAGAGATCCTTTCTATATATGTTCAGTATGTATGTTCAATCCACCTCCATATAGCCCCAGCAACAAAGAATTTCAAGTTTAATATGGCCTCGTATCCAAAGATAACTTGTATACTTTGAGTTCCATGCTTTATTTTCATGTGAATATTATTAGTATTATTTTCCTCTAGTCTATTTGTCTTCTTTATGTAATTTACTTTGTTTTACAATGTTGTTAATCATATCATGAAAGCAAATATCTAATAAAATTTGTATATAAATATATATATTTAATGTCTAATCTTCAATTGTTACAATAAAAAAAGAAAAAGAAAAAGAAAAACAGAGAGAGAGAGAGAGAGAGAGAGAGAGAGAGAGAGAGAGAGAGAGAGAGAGAGAGAGAGAGAGAGAGAGAATAAAAAATATATATTTATATTAATATTCATATTATTAATTTATGATGACACATGGCACCATATGTTGGTGACACATGGCACTACCATTGGTGACACATGGCACCCATTAATTGGTGCCATGTGGTCCCCATTAGGGACTCTTTTAAATATTTCACTGTGTAGTAAAATCAGTTTCAAAAAAATTAACCATGATTTTGTAAACTTATAACTTTTCAACCGTAAGTCTAAATTAAGTGTGCCACCAGTTTACGGACTCGTATCGTTGAGCATTATCATATAGTATAGGAGTCAACATCAAAATCCATATAAATAAAAAGTCAACTCCGAGCTCACTGATATGTTCGGATCACATGTTGTTTTGACCATACCTTTCTACTTTTAACTCCAATTTTGGCATACTACTAGTTTATGGACTCGTGTCAATGAGTAATTCACAATGGTGCCTCAATCAGCATAAAATTCCATCCACAGTAAAAAGTCAACTATGAGAATTACTTGGTCAATCCTGATTAACCTTGGTCAAAAATTCAAATTCGAGATAATTTCTTAAATCGGGGTGTTGCAACTCGGTGGTTTGAAATAATTCAAAAACACTCCCTGTTTTTAGCTGATTTCTATTAAATTTAATTGAAAAAAAGATCAAATAGTTATTAAACATTTTCTAGAAATTTGAAAGAGGATATTTTTGTTTTATATGTTTTGGAAAAGGTGAAATATACTATAAAAATATAAGAAAGAAGAAAAATAAAAGGAAAAAAAATGTAACCCATGATTGCTGGGCTTAGTTTTTATTTTTTTTAAGGTATCCTTATCTTCTTCTTCCTATATATATATATATATATTTTGGGTTCTATTTACTTTTTTGGGGGGTGATTCTTATTCTTCTTCCAGTCTAAGGTGTAAAAGAGGAAGATGGGGCACTTTAATGTTTGGAATTCACACTTTACGTTGGATCAGAAAAAGAAAAGAAAAGAAAAACAACCCTTAATAATTTTGTTTTTGTTAACATATTTTCAATTTTTTTTCTAGGTTAATCAAGTTTTGTGTTTTTTTAATAGATTTGGATTGTTTTTTACTTTTATTTTTTATTATTTTATATATATATATATATATATATATATATATATATATATATATATATATATATATATATATATATCCAGATGCAAAAGTGATATCTCTAAAAATTAGTAGAATCATATCGATATGTAGATCTACAACCAAAAGATACCAAAACTTTCAAAGGTTATGTTGCTCAATCAGAAGACATTCCTTTGAGTGTGGCCTTCTTCTTTCCATGTAATTTTCTTCTCTTTTTCTTTTCTTTTCCCAAGTTTGCAAATCCAACAACAATCCTAGTTGGTAATTGATAATTAGTCATTTTTTGTTATTACTATTTAATTTTAGAAAATTTGGTAATTGGTAATCAATCCTCCTTCGCAAGTATTTGTTTTCCATGCAGCTGCTAAGGAAATCAGTTTCATCTTGGGGGGTCTTAAAGCCAAGTTGTCGGACCTATATGGACCTACATTATAGAACTTTTTTCCTTTTTTTTTTCCCAAATTTTTTTTTTGTTATTTTTGAGATCTTGAATTCTTTTTTGCTATTTATTTATGTTCTTCCATACTTTGGGTGAAAAATTTAGTGGGATCGTAGGTTTGTAATCTAAAGCACCGATAAATCAGGGAATTGTGGGACTTTGTTGGTACTAAGAACAATTTTTTTTTTATTTTCTTCTTTGTTTTTGTTTGTGATTGATGTCAATTGGATAAGAAAATTTTGTGGCTGATTTCCATTTGTTTTTAGAAGTTTTTTGATAGGTTATCCATTATTTAATTTAATTTAATTTTCTAGATTTTCTTATATATTATCTATTTCCTATCGTTATACATAAATTGGATCAATAACAAAAATAAAAAAAGGCATTCTTAACATTGCGGATCCCTAAACTATATCGAAATTCACAAATTGGGCCTAAAACTATTTTTTTGGCAAATTCATCCCCAAACTTGTATTTTGTTAACACTGTTCATCTTTTCTTCATTTTTGTCATATTTAGCCTACTATACACAAGCTTGATTCATGTCAACACATTTTGGTGGGCATTTATTGCCAGGATCCTCTCAGGACCTCCTATCAAAACCCTAGGCTAGTCCTGATTAGGGGAAAACTCTATTGTAAGTTCTACAAAAAATCCCATAGTATCTCTTCTTAGGGTAGAACATACCCCAATAATCCCTACTTAGAAAACACACTCCAACAATATAACCGCTTTATTCCTCCCATTTTGTTACACAAATTTTCCATAAGAATGCAGCATTCCAAAAATGACAACAACTATAATTAAAGAAGTGCCACATTATAACTTAGTACCAGAGCATTATAAGAATTTAGTTTAAGAAACAAAAGTAGCATAAACGCAAAAGTAATAATAAGAAAAAAAAAGTACAAGTATATGAAGGAAGAAATGTTCTACTTCGATTACAGCAACAGAAGAAGACAACTAAATAGCTTGCACCCCGGACAATCAATTCCACTAGTCACCTATACATAGGGGAATGAATTTCAACACAGGAAAATTAATGAGATGCTAAATATCCCATTGAATGACAGTCATATCTAATTACTAACAATAATATTATTATATAAATATAGATAGATGGTAAAAATAAATATTTGAATAAATAAATAAAGAAAATGGAATAAGCAAAGAATTGAGTAAATATATAAAATAAATAATTTAGGAAATTTAGTAAATAATATATAAAATAAATAATTTAGTAAATAAATAAGTGAATAAATAAATAATTTAAGTATATAAGATAAATAAATAGGTAATTAGGAAAGAAAGAATTTAAAATTTAGAAGTTTAAGAAATTATTTAGAAATATGATTTTCTCTCAAAACCCTCACTAATTCATTAAATTTGAAAGGTTAGAGTTATCCTTAAGGCTTCTACTTTTCCCCTTTTATTTGTTGACAAATTAGACACTTTGATATGAATTTCGTAACTTCTCTTTTCATGCTAATCTACTAATAGTACTTTGCCAATGTTTAATACATCTTAGTTTTTCCTGAATGCATCGAATATCAAACTATGTACTCCCTCCAAGATCTCCATTTTAAGCTCTAGTACATCGAGAATACAAAGTCTGCCCTTGAACATTGGGGCTCTATCCCTTTGACCGAGAACTCTGGGTTGAGTCCTTCTTCCACCTTACTTTTAATTATTCTCAGTTGGGGTCTTCCATTTGGACTTTTAAATTGCTACCCACTAGAATTGGTCGTATATGAAAACTTGATAGGAGTACTCCAGAAGATGCATATGTATTACTGATCCCATCTTCTTCAGCTCGACTATCAGAGGAAATTGGACAGACTCAACATAGGTTAAGGATCTAGTAGCTTTCTTACTTAAAATGTCAGCTACCACATTAGCCTTTCATGAGTGGTAATTGATCAGGCAATCATAGTCTGTCAATAGCTCCATCAACTTTCTCTGCCTCATATTTAACTCTCTTTGAGTGAAAATATACTTGAGGCTTTTATGGTCAGTATTGATTTAGCTTGTGGCTCCATACAGATAATGCCTTTAAGTCTTCAGGGCAAAAACTACCACACCAATCTCCAAATCATGCATCGGCTAATTTAGTTCATGCTTTTTCAATTGTTGCGAAGCATAAGCAACTAACTTTTGGTTCTACATCAATACACAACCTAATACTTGATGGGACGCATCACAGTAGACGTCAAAACTTGGTAGAGTTAAAATATGAGTGGATGTCAACCTTTTGTTTAGTTCATGGAAACTCCGCTCGCATCTATATATCCATTTAAACCTCATCCCTTTCTGGGTTAGATAGTCAGTGTCCCCGCTACCTTAGAGAATCCTTCAACAAAACATTGATAGTGTCCTATTAGGTCAAGGAAATTTCATACTTCCATCACTGAGGTAGGGTGCTCCCAATTCAACACAATTCTCACTTTCTCGAAATCTATGTAAATATCATCTGCTGATACTATATGGCTGAGGAAACCCACTCCATTCAGTTAAAAATTCACACTTGCTAAATTTGGCATAGAGTTGATACTGCTTTAAGGTTTATAGCACTCTCTTTAAATGTTTCGTGTGCTTTTCTCTACTTTTTTAATAGACTAGGATATCATTTATGCATACGATGATAAACTGGTCTAAGTATGAACAAAATACATAATTCGTAAGTCCATGAAAGCCGTTGGAGTATTAGTAAGTCTAAACGATATCTTTAGGAACTTTAGTGCCTGTACCACATCTAAGGATGTCCAATTCGTTGATCCTTAACTGATGGTATTTAAACATTAAATCAATCTTGGAATATACCTTGGCATCCTAGAGTTGATCAAACAGGTCATCGATCCTTAGTAACATGTATGAATGGTAACTTTATTAAATTGATTGTAGTCAATACACAATCTTAGGGTACCCTCTTTCCTTTTTACAAATAGAATTGGTGCTCCCTAATGTGATATGCTAGGCTTGATAAAACCCTCATCTACCAATTATTGCAATTGAACATTTAACTCCTTTCATTCTATATGTGCCATTGGATATGGTGGTAAGGAAATAGGAACATGCTCAAGACCAAATCAATAGCAAAATCGATTTCCCTCTCCAATGATAACCTTGGTAACTCTTCGTACATACATTCGAAAAGTCTCTCACCACCGGCACATCCTCCAACCTTATCCCATGCACTCAGGTATGAATTACATGTGTAAGATACCTTTTGCAACCTTCTTAAGCAAACATCTAATAATAAGGGTACAAATTAACTCAAGTGAAGATCTTTTGTACTCCCTGTGGAACACCACCTCTAGTAAGCCTGGTTACCTAAATATCACTTCCTTCTTGTAGAAATCCACATAAGCATGATTTGCAAAAAGCCAATCAATGCCTAGAATCACATTTAACCTAAAAAGATCCAGCAAAATTAGGTTTGCTTCCATCATTTGGTCTTCAATGCAGAAAAGGCAACCCTTAAGCATTTGGCTAGGCCACAATGACTCTCTTGTAAGTGTGGTGATCTCTAATTGATACCCTAAAGGAATTGGAGTTATCCTAACTAGGGTTATAAACTCTCCCGAGATAAAGGACCTTGGATCTATAAGAAAAAGTGCATTGTTATAAAAAAATATTCAAAGTACTTGTTACCATATCGGGTGTAGCTAAGGCTTACTGTTGTATCATAGAAAACCCTTGGCTTGGACCTGTGCATTTGTGGCCTTTGTCTTCTACCTTTACTTGGTCCTTCAAACTGTTGCACTAACCAGGATGAACCATTCGTAACTTGGCTTGCTTGGGAACTCTAACCTTTGTAACCACTGGCCCATTGAGCTTGTAGGCTTGATCCTAATGCTCCGACATCATCATGAAGGTAGGGCAATCTCTTTTCATCTGGTAGATTGTTCATAATGAAAATATGCACCATCCCACTCGCATGGCCAATTGTTTGACTTGCCACAAATTTTACAAGCTTGTCTAGAATTGCCTCCAAAGTTGAATCTTTGGAAAGAACTAGCACTGTCACTTATCAAATGTTAGGCTATCTACTAGAAATGATGGCCTCGCCATGTCAAGTTAGTTACCTTGAGGGCTTAGTCCACTGCTACTAGAAGAACCCAAACTATGACTCCTTTTTGAAGACCCTTTGTTAGGGACTCCCAACTAAGTATCCTAAAATCAAGTTCTGCCTTTTCACTTTAAGCGTTGTATCTCTTATAGACTGTTAAGTCGAGTATATTGCTCCAGAGATATTCAAGGCTATATATTCTCATTCAGGCCATTAACAAACATTGTCTTCTTGCTTACATCATCCAAAAACAAGTGTGCACAGAACTCGGATAACTCATGAAACTTCCTTTCGTACGCAAAAACTGTCATATTTTCTTAGTGCAGCCTCTCAAATTCTCTTCTTTAAGACTCACAAAAAGTAAGAGGGAAATATTCTATGGTAAAGGAATTCTTGAATTGCTCCCAAGTATGATATCTCCTCATCTTTTCTGTCCTCTACCCTTTCTTGGCATCATTCCTTAGCATGAAGTTTGCTATTCTAACTTAATCTTTGTCAGGATATAGCATTCCTTCATTGCAATTGATCCATGGTGTATCCAGTATAGTTTGTATTTCCTAAAGCTAGGGTCAACTGTGTGACTAGGTTTCTGAAGGTTGACATACTTTTAGAAAGAATTGTGTATACCCTGCCTGGGCATTGTAGTAGATTCTAGAGAAGTAAAATAAAGATTTAGAAAAAGATACTTCAACAATGTTAAAACAGAAGGATAACCAATATATGGGACATACAACAATGCACAACCCTTTAAGAATACAAGAATCTATAACTTTGATGACAAAATTGTCAGCATCCTCTAAGGACCTCCAATCAGAACTCTAGGCTAGCCCTAAATATGGGAAAATCCCATTAAAAGTTCTATAAAAAATCTGATAGTATCTTCCCTAAGGGTTAGACTTACCTCAGAAATTCCAGCACAAAAAAACACACTTTAACAATACAACCATCTTATTTTTCTCACCTTACAACACAAATTTCCGATAAGGTTTCAACACCCCAAAAATAAAAGAAAGGCACAAAATTAATAAGTAAAAAAACAACAACAACAATAATAATTATAAAAATTTCCACACCCATAATTTAGTAGTAGAGCATTTTAAGAATTTAGTTTAAGAAACAAAAGTAGCATAAATGCAAAAGTAATAATAATAAAAAATACAGGAATATGGAGGAAGAAACGTTCTACTTCAATTACAGCAATGGAAGAAGACAACTCACAAGCTTGCATCCCGGACGACCAAATCCACTAGTCACCTGAACCTAGGCAAACAAATTTAAAAACAAGAAGATTAATGAGATGTTAAACATCTCAGTGAGTGGCATCCCTCTAATTACTAACAATAATATTACTATATAAATAAAGATAGATAATAAAAATAAATATTTGAATAAATAAATGAACAAAATGGAATAAGCAAGTACATGAGTAAATAAATAAGTGAATAAATAAATAATTAAGTATATAAAATAAATAAATAAATAGGTAATTAGGAAAGTAAGAATTTAAAATTTAGAAATATGATTTTTCTCTCAAAAGCCCTTACTAATTTACTAAATTTAAAAGGGTCCCCTTTTCAAAATCATTTTTCACAAAACCCATTTCCCCAAAAATTTAAATAGTGGTGTAAAAAATTTAAAAAAAAAATAAAGAAAAATATAATTATAAAAATAAATATAAATTTATGGTAAATAAAATAAAATTAAAATTAAGATGAACTTAAAATAGGACAAAACATTGCTTAAGAAAACGTCCCAAAAATATTCATTTAAATTTAATTATGAATAATTTAGGGTAAAGGTAAAATACAATAATATGATATAATAAATATTATATTTAACAAATTTAATAATTTATAGAATAGTAATTAAATAATTTAAAACCATATTTAAATAAATAAAAAATATATATTTTTTAAAATATTTTTAAAATATGTAATAGGTATTTACTTGATGCACTATGCCCATATACCAACTGGTGTCAAGGGGCAATTAGCATCCCAAGCATCCGCTGGCAAGGAGATAAACATAAATACATGCAATCAAACATCTTGGTGTTTTAAGGTGTCGATGCTAATAACCTGTCATCATATGGTCATATTCACTGTGCAAAATACTTGCCGACCTTATCTCACTTAGTTCTCGTAGGATGACTAAATAATACTTGTGTTAAATAATGGATATACAATACAAAATACCAATATTGTATGGGACATCTAAAACAGTAAAAGTGAACAAATATATCATAATATTGAATTTTTATAAAAAAAATACGGGTTCTAAAATATTTAACGAAACCCATGCAATTTACCTAATTTGATTTAAACCATAATTATAAAATCCATGGTCTTTAAGAAAATATCTTTTCTACATAAACATATATACTCATATATATATATATATAGATATATATTTGTATGAAACAATTTATTATTCAAACTTAAATTACCATTTTTACAAAATAAATATAAGAAAACCATTATTTCACAAAAATAAAAATAATTATCATTTTTCTTTAATTTATTTGCACCATATAATTTTACAAAAATTAAAACAATATAAATAACACAAATTTAATGCTTGAAAAATACATTGGAAAGGTGTACGACTCACTTGAATACATGAGTTACTCTAGATCTTCCATGGGATCGGTCTCTGGGTTAAATAGGTGCCTAAAATATTAATAAAAAATACAATACTGATTAAAATAATATTTTTATCTGGTATTTTACACACAAATTATACGGGGAAGCTAACACAAATCTTGACTAAAACTAATAATTTATGTACCAAAACGAAGCTTAGAGTGTAGGGATCACGAATTAGGTCTTACCAATCAGAGATCTAGTTGGTGGTGGCCACGTTCATGCTGGGAAGACCCGATTAACTTACTACACTGTATCTCGCGATCTAGCTCGAATTGAGCTAATCAAACCTATTGTGATGACTAGTCTGGGTAGATACAGAGATTTGGTAGGCTATTTGGTGTCCAATTCCACATTGCCCAGGTGTGGATTAAGGAATTATTCAAATGTAATGATAGTCACTTTAATAACACTGATGTATTTTCAGAGCGGCTGGATTAAGGGTTCGAAAGAACTCCAAAGTTAAGCTTGCTCAAGTGAGAGCAATTTTATAATGGATGACCTCTTGAGAAGTTCTGAAAAAAAAAATCTGGTATCAAGTGCGTTGGTTAAATAGGGGATAAAATTGGTAGATAGCGATAGGCCCACTGGTGGAAGTAGGATGTTGCAAATGGTATCAGAGCCTGTATCTAATCGAAAGTGTGCAAACGAGAAGGCTAGGCCTTAAAGGGGAGGATTGTGGCGACCAAGTTGAGTAAGTATAGGGCACTGGCCGACTATCTGGCATCTAATCTCACATCGTCTGGGTATGGATCAAAAGATGGTTTAAATGTAACGATAGTTACTTTCATAATGCCAAGGCCTTTTTAAAACGGTTGGCTTTAGGGTTTAAAAGAACTTCGTAGTTAATTGTGTGTAGGTGAGAGCAATCCTAGGACTGATAACGTTTTGGAACGCTTTGAATAAAAAAACCCCATAATGAGTGCGATGGCTAAATTGGAAACAATACCGGTAGAGATTGATAGCTTTGTTAATGGAAATAGGGTGTTACACCTTGGATTTGGGTTCAGATGGTTAAAATTGGTGGAAAAGGGGTGGTGGATTGACTGGAAACTCGCTGGAGTTAGGAAACTGATAAACCATTGTCGTCACCCAAAAAAATCTTTGGTGCCGATGCATTGATGTCTACCATCCAAGAGAATTTAAAGGGAGGTCGATTTTTGAATCGGTAACACAATGGTGGTGGTAGTGAGGCAAAATGGTGGCTAAAGAGATAGAAATCGACCCGCAAAGCCAACAACCACTATTGGCTAAAGCTACCCGATCCCGGTGCATCATCGATGATCTCGCTAAGGATTTTTGGCAGCCGATCAATTTTGAAGCAGCCTACACAGTGGGTGGTGCGTGTGGTTTGTTAGCAGCTGGAGATGGGTGAAATTACAATGGCTAGCAGTGGTCTTTCTTTCTCTCTCCCTTCTTTCTTCTCTCTCTCTCTCCTACTAGGTGGCCTAATAAAATGGCACTCGTGGTGCGATCGTGCACTCACGGGATTGGCTGGGAAGTGACATGTGGTACATGTGTCATAAAATATACCCTATAAAGTCAGTCCCCACAAAATAAATAAAATTTTACAGGTTCACAGATTTTCAACCATATGTCTATATTAAGTGTAATGCTAGTCTATGAATTCATATTGATGAGTATTATACAATGGTACATAAGTCAAATTCGGGCTCGCTTGATCAGTTTGGACTGTAATTTTTTTCGACCATAACCTTTTAATCGCAGCTCCTATTTTGTTTTACTTCTAGTCCATAAACTTGGATCAATGCGTATTTTGCTATGGTGCCTCGGTCCAAGAGAAATTTCTCTCGTAGCAACAAGTCAACTCCACTTGGTTAAACTCAATCACCTCTAGTCAAGCTTGATCAACGCATGAAAATTTTCTGTATACTTCAGTGTGGGGTGTTACATTTATGGTCTTTCACATTATTGTTCACTCTAAAAAATAAAATAAAAAAATAAAAATAACAAATAAAAAATAAAACTACAAACCTTTATTATCATCGTAAGTCCCTAACATTGTCTCTTTTTCTCTTCCCACTTACTTTAAGCCATAGTCAGCCATTGATTTCCCCCTTAATTCATCCTTACACTTTATTTAAGCTATAAAGTATCAAAAATTTCTCTCCAAACCCACCATAAATTTCTTTCAATTTTCACCCAATGGCTCTTCCCGTTAAGTCTTTATTGCTATCACTACCATTAGAGCCAGCCATTGTAGTGAGTTCAGCAGCCTAAACTCTCCTTTAATAAGGTCTCCTGCTAGAAATGACTTGCTTAATGTCTAGCTCAACACAATTATTTCACCTTGCGGTTGATGATGAATTGAAACACTTGGTTGATGATCATGACGACATCGTTAGTCATATGATCCTTAACATATCTTGCCCTGTGCACATATGAAAATTGATTGTGGTTGTGGAGCATGGTTTTGATTGGTTTGGATTTGAACCATATAAAGTTTTTTTTTTTTAATTTTTTAATTTTTTTTTATAAAAGATGTGTGGAATCTTTTATGGTTCTGTAATATGGTAAAAAAATTACAACTGCAGATAAGAAACCCATTGTCATCTTTCTAGAGATGAATAGTTCCTTTATTTTGCTTCTATCCATTTTCTATTAATTTTGAATTTTTTTTTTGTTATGGAATATATTATCCATCAACCCATCATTTATACCTAATTTGGCCTATTTCTTTGATGATCCTGGTGAAAAGCATCAAATTATGGTGCATGGCAGGTTTTTTAAGGTTGGTTATGTGTTTGGGGGAGTTGAGGAAGAGAGTGAGATTGCTGGATTTGGAAATGGGATTGAATTTGAGGTGGATTTTGGATGAAAAGGTGTAGGTGCTATTGATAACATGGATTCTGGGAAGACAGGTTATGGTGGTTGCATGTTTGTTTGTGGAGAAAAAAATTTAGTTGAACAATAAGACTATTCTCTATCCTTGTCTCTGCTCTTTGACCAATTTTCATTTATTAATTATTATTTATTTTTAAAAATTTTTAAAGATGAAGAGTGTGATGTGAAAATACTATAAATGCCCCTTAAAGGTCTTCATGTGCATTAATTGGTTGCATTTAACAAGCCAAGTATGATAGAAATGAAGAAAATGATGAAAGTGTTAAGAAAATGCAAATTTGGGAACCAACTTCCGAAGAAAAAAGGTTTTGAGACCAATTTGTAGATTTTAATATAGTTTAAGGACCTGTAGTACTAATAATAATAATTAGTGAAAAAAAATAAGTTAAAAGAAAGTGCCAATAAGTTGAAAGAAGGAGAGTAAAAAAAGAGTAATTTTAGTTACATTATCATTTGGATTCTACATAGTTTCATTATTGATTTATATTTTTATCCCTATTTAAAATTACTATTAAAGACATTTGTTAATTAAATCTATCTAAATAATTTTTTTATACAGTCTCATTCTTCCTCTAAACTAATATGATAAATATATTCATCTAATTTATACTTCATTAAAAATTAGGATTGCAGATACAAAAATTATTTACAAATTATGAAAGCTTAAAAATATGAAACAGTAAGATGAATTTAGCTTTTTCTTTATTTTTTTTTTATACTGTGATGATTGTTTTAGTTTAGATTTCTTTTTTTTTTTTTATTTTATCGCTTACCAATGATCATGTCAGAACAACACTTTTATATTTGATCCTGATATATTAAAATTCATCTTTTATTTAGAAGTTTAAAACTAAATATTTTTTAATTATTCAGAAGCATTCATCCGATCATTATTAAGATGTTTACAATTTGTCTATTAGCCGAAGTTTAAAATTAAATATTTTTTAATTGTTCAGAAGCGTCCATCCGAACATTATTAAAATGTTTAGTTTTTATCTATCGAACATTGTATGCATATATAGATATTTAATACTGTACATTATGAAATATGCCAATTTTTTTTTTATTCATTGATAATTTATATGTAATTGAATGTAAAAAAATTGCAAGATGAAAAAGATATAGATAACGGAATTGTCTTGAAAAATGAGATGGAAAAATAATAATAAAATTTTTTGGTCTTGAAAAGAGCAATTATCTTGAAAAATGGTCATGTCAATCCCGATCTCCAGTACGCTTCATTGTTCGTTGGTTTTTTGCCTTCAAATAAATAACCTTTTATATCATTAATAAAATAAGAAAGAATAATAAAAAAAAATCAATCCTAATTCAAAATGAGAAATAAGAAAGAAGAGAATAAGAATATTTTATTGAAATTAATTTTTATAAGACTGTATATAGTTATTTTAGAATTGTAAAACTAATTTTTATTTGTAAGAGATATATAATTTTGGGATGATATGAATTAGAAATATTTCAGAAATAAATAATATTGTATTAACTAATTTTATATTTTTTATACATTTAAGTAGTAATATATAAAGAATGAAACTGTGAAGAATTTTTTTGGAATTGTAAAAAAAAAACCACTCATAAAAAAATAAATAAAAAAGGAGATAAATAAGTTGTAAAAAAGTTAAAATGTACAATATTTTCTCTATTTGTATAGGGTAGAAAATGGAAAATATGTATTAAAATTAAAATAATGTAATAAAATATTAGAATAGTAAATTAATAAAATTAAATAAGTAATATATATTTTTTATTATAATGGTATTTGTGAAAATATTAATAAATAAAAGTATGTATATGATATTAAATGTATAACTAATTATTAAGTGGGTTTTTCAATTACAAAAGTATTTAAGTTATTTTGTAATACTAAATAAGAGAAAAAGATTTTTTAAATAAAAGCTAAATACTTAAAAGATGTTTTTGGATTGTTTGAAATTATAGTGTTTGAAATAAACGTAAACAGGAAGGGGTACATATGATGTTAAAAATCTAAGAAAGGGTAAAACGGTCAAAACATTTGAAAGCGAGTTTTTTTTTATTTTTTTTATTTTTTTATGAGTGTACCAGTATTCTCACCATTGTCCAGTCGACACGTAGAAACTTAAAGTAAGTCTTTCAGGAATGTCTCAAAGATTAGACTTGACGTATGGCAGATTTGCAGACGGTCATTTTGTAGTAAAAGATAGTCAAAACAAATTATAAAAAAAAAATAAAAGTAAAAAAAATAAAAACTGGGTATTTGCAACATGTATTTTCTAGTTTCCATAGTATTTTAAAAGCTCATTTAAGAAATACCCACGAAGAAGATAACAAAAATACCTAACAGAGACTTCTCTCTCTTTCTCTCTCTCTCTCTCTCTCTCTCTCTCTCTCTCTCTCTCAAAGTACAAAAATTATTAATAAGACTTTTACATGTACCTACTCATAAAACAGAGACAAAACTTACCCTAAACAGAATTGTAGCGCAGGAGGTGGAGGAAGAAGAGGAATACCAAGACACACACACAGATATATATATATATATATACATATATATCTTTATTTTTTCTCTTTCTCTTTCTATTACATATATAGTCACGGTTTTGGTTAAAAAAAGGTTTTGGTTAAAAAAACTCTGAAAATTTATACATATATATATATATATATATATATAACAGTTATAATATAGATAATATATTTAATGGGGAGAGGTAAGGTGGAGCTGAAGAGGATTGAGAACAAGATAAATCGACAAGTAACTTTTGCGAAAAGAAGGAATGGGTTGCTAAAGAAGGCCTATGAGCTCTCAGTTCTATGTGAATCTGAGGTTGCTCTTATCATCTTCTCCAACCGTGGCAAGCTCTATGAGTTCTGCAGCGGTCATAGGTACCCCTATTTCTCAGATTTTCTCTCATTTTCTTAATGTGGGTTTCTTTCTCTTTCTACTAGTTTTCAGTTTTCTTTGTTTGTTTGTTTGTTTTTTTATTTTTTTTTCTTTAATTGGCGTTGACTGTCAATTAATTGGTACCATTTCTTTGGGTTCTTAAATTGGTTTTGTTTCCAGTTTGAAGAGAAATGAAGATGCCTGTTAATTTGGAAGACTATTTCCTTCCTTAATTATGCTTGTTCTTTAGATCGGAACTTGAAATGGGTTCTAATGATTTTTTTTTTTAAACTTTTATTTTACTTGTTTTTTCTTAACTACTATACTTTTACTTTTTTCACTCATCAATGTCATGAACCGACAAGATCGAGCTATCATTTTCCCAGATTTTTTTGTTTTGTTGTATTCCTAATTTCCGTAACTTGCAAGAAGAAATTTAATAATAAGCGATTAAAAGTGGTTTCCCTGGTCTTTAGATTATCCTATTGCCTACTCAAACAGTGGATTATTGCAAATTGACTAAGTCCATGGTATAAATTAAAAAGTTAAAAGCTTGGTCCTTTGGCCTTAAAGCTGAAACACTTTCACTTATTAATTAATACTTCGGTGCAAGTACTGGCCATATATAATGGGTTCAATCCACTATTAAGCTGCTAGTTTATCACTTGCAGTTTTGATTTGGAGAACATGTAGTTTTATTTTATGTTATTTAATTTTTTTTTCCCCCTTAAAGTATACAATAATAAAGCTGAAGATCAGATGTAGCGCTGTTGGGATGTGTGGTAATTTAAAAAATTAGCTCTTATTAGAATTTCTAGTAGTGATGTGAACAAGGCATGTTCTGCTCTCCCTCCAGCTAAATTAACCTTTTTCTATTCCAAACAAATTTAAGCCTTTTGTTGTTGTTGTTGTTGTTGTTTTTTCAATTTTTTTTTATATATTGTGTATTTTTGTTTTTTTTTTTTAAACTTCTCTAGCTATTTTAGAACTTAATGTTCATATATATGCTGACTAAAAGGAATAATGCTTCTCTTTTCAAGTTTTCAACATCTTATTTTCCCAAAGGAACTACGTTTTAGCCTTTCAGTTTTGTATGCTTTACGTACTATAGGAGGAAGGCTCTCCTTAATTAATATCTTTACCATCAAGTTTTCTAAAGTGTTAGTTTTTAGCTTTAATATCCTTTTCCCATTCTCCTACCCTGGGCAATCTCAAACATATGACAATTGTCTGTTGTTCTTTTTGTATTATATGTGGACCCACAACTGCTTTGAGATTTGCATATCTAATGTCTATATCATTTTCTAAAGATCCACCAAAATTTTGCTGTACAGGCAAAAGTAACTGATATTTGTTCCGTTCAAACTTTTATCATGCATGCTTAAACACCTTGATCCAGAAGCAATTTTGCAATCTGAATAGATGTCCAAATCGAGTTACCTGAAAGCAACCATTACCATCATGAAACAACAGTAGTATAAGAAATCCATAGCCTTTGATGCACTTTTTTGTTGTTTGGAGCTCTTAGCTATGGGATAAAATAAGTTCAGACAACTCAAAATTCTACATACCGTAGAGCTTTTTTCTCTCATACATTTTGTTAGCTTACACGATCTTATATTATATTCTTCCGTGTTTCTGGTGTCTTATGTTCCAAAATTTCAGTGGACCAATTTGGGATCCTTGTTTCACTAGTGTTTGTTCTTTAAAAAGGGCTATATTTGGGGGCACTAGCTTGTGATCTTGTGTTAACAAATAAGTTTTACTAAACTGAAAATTAGGAATTCAAGTCCACAAGGTAAACTTGTCAGGAGTTATGGTTTGACATCTTAATTAGAATCTTCACGGTTACAATATTTTTCGCACTTAATTTTTGCAAATTTAGTTTCTAATTAAAGTGGACTATTTAGAAGCATCAATTCAAACATGTTTGCTCATATATTACCATTCCATAGCAAACTTTCTTTCTCTTCCTTGAGATGATTGGTCGCTGAAAAGTCAGCACAAGTTTGCCTTTTCAAAATGCTGAAAACATAATCCAAGCCACTTGTTTTGTAATATAGGATTCAGATGTATTTAAGCTTAACTATTACCCTAAACACAGATTTTGAGTTTGATTTGGAAGAGTGACTAATGTATGGTATGCTCCACTTATGCAAATGGGCATTTTGTATTTTTCCAAGTTTGTGGTTGTGACAAGACAAATTTACCAATAAATATATAGAATTTCCTTAGAATAGATTGTACACTAAGTTGGTGGTTGACTTGGGTCCAGTTCTATATACTATGTGCTTTAAGCATCTTACTTTAATTCATAAACTTCTGTTTAGAGCTAGCCAATAGGTTAGCTTTCGCAAAAGATTCCTGAGTCACAAATTGGCATTGGCATTGGCTAGCTTCTAATGTGAGTCCTGTCTGGTTTTAACGACATTTTGAACATGGAGATTTGGCTTAACTCTTATTTAACAAATCTATAGAGCAGGATATCTCTGAATAGTGTTATCCTCAAATTAATTTTGTGATTTCTTAGATCTAGCTGGCTTAAATACATATCATTTTTGCAAGTCATTTTTTATTTTTTCAACCACTGCTTTAGCCATTTAAAATTTATTCACTTAATTAAGCCCCCATAATTAATCACATCATTTATTGAACAATTAAGCCCTCATAATTAATCACATCATTTATTGACCAATGCTTACTTGGGGTAACCGATTTTGTAACATGATTTGCAAATTAGTTCCGGTTTATCTATAATATTAGGATTCACTTTGTGCTTCTTAGAACCAAAATATAACCCGTTGTCTGGTAAACGTTATGATTTTGCTTTTCTTTTATCGCTTTTTCGTTAAGGACGTTATGATTTTGCTATCCTAAATTGAAAAATATTTCAAACTCTATATAAAATGAGGTTTATTTTGATATGTATATATATATTTATTTTATTTTATTTTATTTTCTCTTTATCATCATATGATTAATCTCAAAAAAGAAAAATAGAAAACCATAAACAAAAACAAAAAAGTTTTACATGGAGCTCTAACTTAAGAATTGAACTTTTTTTTAAAAAAAAAAGATTAAAATAATAATATTAATAAGAAAAACAGCTTTTCTGCACTTTAATCTCACAAGTTAAAACTTTGTCATATGATTCCGACAAAATTGTCATTGTTAGAAGTCATTTTTCAATTGTATGAATTAGAAAGGATGCCTCTAGCTATACAGGTAAGAAATGAAAATGGAAGTTCTGAGCAGTAAAATATTATGATAAGGAGAAGCCACAAAACGAACAATATTCATAAATGACTTAAAGCGTAAGATACTGATTTGTTTTGATGTTGCTCACTACCAATCCCTACAGTACACTCTAAATGACCAAAATTTGGCCATGATCATTTAATAAAACACTGTTTTTGTTTCTAAAAAAATACTATCTTATCCGGACTTATTAACTAGAACCAACAAAGAAAATTACACTGTAGCATTCTGATGATCAGCACAAATTTTTTTATTTTTTATATATGTTTACTATTTAGACTACTGATCATTCTCACCACTATGAGACATTTTGTTTTGCCTTTCATTCCAGCATGGCCAAGACCCTTGAAAGGTATGATAGATGCAGCTATGGAGCCCTTGAAGTGAAACAGCCTGCAAAAGATACCCAGGTAGTTCAATACTCTTCATACTGCTCATGATGAATCCTACTTTCTCGGTGCATCGTTACTTTTAATCTCTTATTCAATCATTTCTCTCAATCATCCATCCTGCAAAATCTTATTTAAATGATTTTTTATAAGTGAGTCAAAACTGCTATCATGTCTATGAGCAGAGCAACTACCAGGAATATTTGAAGCTAAAAGCAAAAGTCGAGCTCCTGCAAAGTACACAGAGGTAAAAATTCGACTTGGGACTTCTCCACACTAATTTTGTGAGTTAAAACAACTCACTTGTTTCATTTGGCATTATTGCAATCATGTGTTTTTTCGTGTATCTATCTCTACATAAAAAGTACGATTTGCTCATAGAATCTTTAATTATGCATTTTAAGAAACCTTCTTGGAGAGGATATTGAGCATATGGGAACAAAGGATCTTGAACAGCTTGAGCATCAAATGGATGCTTCATTGAGGCAAATTAGATCAACAAAGGTAACCCAATTTTATTTATTTATTTTCTTTCTTGGTTTCTATAACCAATTGAATTATAAGGAATAAAGATTTGGAGTTACAATTGGACTGGTATTTTTCTATGGAACCATAGTCTTATTTATCATCGTCTAATTTGGCTCCAAAAATAACATATATATAAATTTGACACAACTTTTTATCTCTCTTTAATATCTGCTAGTTCAACCAGTGGTAAACATTTCTATTTCTGATTTGGGCATTTTTTGTTGTTCACTGACATGTTAGGCTCTTTCAGTTCTTTATCTTAACATTGATTCGTTAAATGAAGACAAAAAAGGTTTTGAGGATCCTAATCCCATTAAATTATATTCAAGAAGTCGTCACTTTCTTATTATATGTAGCCATTTTTTTTTCCCACCTCCTAGTATTATTATGTTAAATGGGTATGGTTACTTTTCAGTAGATACATGGAGAATTTGAAATAAATACTAAGATTAAAAAATAAATGCCACTATACAGATTGCCACCGAAAAAAAAAAAAAAATACAAAAGAAAAAATAAAAATGAAGTGAAATTCTTATTCTTATGTTGACATTACATTATAACTTAATTGGCTACTTTACATCATAAAAGCTTTAAAAAATTTATTTAGTCTGTTATTCAGTTTCTGATGGCTAATAAATTGTGTACATATTCAAATTAATAATCCTTTAACACAAAATGAACTGTTGTGACATATTTGGATAAGTGAATCCTTAACCTCCTTCTCTTAATTATTGTGTGCAGACACAATTAATGCTTGATCAACTTGCTGATCTCCAAAAAAAGGTAATAAATATGGTTGAGAAATCTAATAATTAAATTTTATTGCCGTTTGATAAATATATGATTCATTCTCAAAACCATAATGATTTTGCAGGAAGAAATGCTGCTGGAAACAAACAACTCCTTGAGAAGGAAGGTATAGCAACTGCTCAGCTTTCACTTTTGTTTCTAAATTAAGAACCAACTAGAACATGACATGCCAGTAATAACGTATAAAGAGACTTCAAATCTTAGTTTCCTGACAATCTCTGCTTTTTGGCTCTTTCTAGGTTCAAATATATTTACTTTTTTGTTTTGATTCACCATATGTATATATATATATATATAGAAATTCTCATGTTAGGCTTGTCCAGATGGAAAACTATCAGAATCTTCTTTTATCAGCTCTTAAATTACTTCTAGAGATGAGATTTTTTGGATTTTTTTTTCTTTTTTCTTTTTTCTATTGAACAGAATATATTTGTGATTATTCACTAATCTTTTCTATTGGCATAAAAATTTTGTATAAATTGTAGCTGGAGGAAAGTAGTGCAGCTGTTCAACCATCATGGGAAGCCTGCAGGGAGCAAAGTCTAACATACCACCCAGCTCAAACAGATCAGGGATTCATTGAGCCTTTACAATGCAATAATACATTGCAAATGAGGTAATAATCTTTATTGACAATTATAAACTCTCTTCTAATCCAACCATTAAACATCTCTTATCCCATACGGCGAGTCAGTGATTAATATTTAACAGACCCTGTGAATATTCCATATGTGTTTGTGAGAGTGATGCAGTAAACCGAATCTGTTTAAATAATTCTTTCTATAAGTTTACATTTTCTTAACCAACTGGATGGTTCTGTAGCTACAGTTCGGCGGTTACCGACGAGGTTCATGGAGCAACATCATCTGCAGCAGCACAAAAATTTAATGGGTTCTTCCCTGGGTGGATGCTTTGATTTTTGAATTATAATTTCACTATAAACTTATTTCATCTTCTTTGTTATTGTTGTCCGGAAAATACAACACAATAAGCAGCTGCTACACTTCGTGTCTGGTGGCCCAAATTAAACTTTTAAGAAATTTGACTACTAGTAGTAGTACTGGTCGAGAAAGTGATATATCTATTCCCCAGCACCTATAAAACCCACAAGCCTAGCTAGCTAGCTACAATAATTTGTGTAATATTATTGAATCTTCTATATATATATATATATATATATATATATTTATATATACAGACACATATTATCTAATAAACTTATAAATATGATTTTACTTTAAAATGCGTACATGTGAGATAGCATGAAATCTGCAGAAATATATTATTCAAAAATATATAAATTACGAGATATGTTCCTGAGATTATATGTAATTTTACATGTATGTATTTTATAGGGTGCGCGTGCGTACGTTCTATGACAAAAGTGCTTATATGTAATTTGCATTGTTGTTCCTACAGTTTATGTAATTTTAGTATATTAATAAATCAATTAATTGCTTTACTGGAATTTGCATTATAGGATGCGCGTGCATTGTTGCATATTTTCCTACAGTTTACGTAATTTTAGTATAAAGTATATATTTGCATTGTTGTTTGGTTCATAGCATTGTGTGTCTTGTTCACTTGCCACACAATTTTTTCATGCAGCTTGCTACACATGCATGCATATCAACGTACATTCATACATATAGTTTTTCTTTTTCATTGGGGGATTTTCATTTCCTTATATAGACTAAATACTATTTGAAACAAATGTATTTGTTTAATTTAGATATGTATATATATATATATATATAACACTGCAAGAAAAATAATATGCTACTAAGATATGTAGTCTTAAGTTATTTTTTACCACTAACATTATTGCATATTGTTATTGAGTTTTGTTGTGTGATTATTTTTATAGTAGTATGTTAAACTGTTGAAAAAAAAAAAAAAGAAAAAATAAATTTTCAGTTGTTAAATGAGACCAAATAGAAATTATTAAATTAGAACCAAAGTAACCCTGGTATTTGACAGCCCAATACCAAAACTTATTGTTTCCTTGTATAAAATCACTCTACTGCAACGATTACAAATTTATCTAAATTTTGAAATATAAATCTTACAAATTATATATTAATAAATCAATTAATTGACAGCACCGTTATTTTTGTGCTATATATATAATTCTTCTCCAAAGAGCTATGATTTAGATTATAAGGTGAGTCATAGTATCGTACAAGTGTTATAATGCACCTCAATAAATGTTTACACAAAAAACTTGTTTAGACAAATAATTCTCATAAAATCAAAGAGTATTTGATGAATCAAGATATTTGACAAATCATTTTACTTTTTGAATAGTTACATTCAATGATGCAAAAGTATTGAAAAGTTAAGGGCATTATTTAAACACCATTGAATACACCTATTTAAGACCCAAGATGATACTTATTAAAAGCGTATGTCAAATATGTTGGTATGTTATGCATACATATATATATATATATATATAATAGATGCTAGATGGCATCAACATGATTATATATAATTAAATAGCAATTTCATATAACAGCATTTCCTATCAAAAATGTGAGCTGCTGTTTTCTATCAAAAGGTGAGCCACATTGCCCACAATAATAAAATTATATATATATATATATATATATATAGAATTATTTTCTGAAAGATATCTCCTAGGAGACATGTTGTCTAGGCGGCAAAGACTTACACCTGTTACCGCATGTTTCATTTTAACGATTAGTGGAAGTAGTAAGAGATGATGATGTGGTATCATGGTGGCAAATTTTTCAAGACAATGACTGGGAAGGGATATGCTACGTGCTTGTACGATGTACAGTCCCAGTGATGTTCCTTGTCTTCCTTTACTTACCATACCAGCTACGCGTTGACAATCCCAACCACAGGATGTAGCCGCATTTATCGGGCTTTGATGTGTGGGCCTTGGCCCATTGACAATGATATGCTAACTAATTTATATCTTGTTGTTTTCTCTCGAAATTCACAAATACATAAATATTTAAATACTTTTGTTATATGTATCGTATTGGTGTCGAAGATTATCTAAATATGTATGTAGGAAAATTGTACAAGTCCCCAAACTCAAAAGTCATATTTTATCGAATAAAATATTTTGTATAAAAAAAATGTTATTTACGATTAAAAAAGAATTCAAATAACAGCCAATTAACTACAAAATTAACATTGGTGATAGTCCTCACTTGTTGTGGCATTTGACGATGTTGTAATGAATTTCATACAAGTATTATAGAGTTCATTTTTAATTTTTGAAATATCAAAATGATGTCTAAATGAAAGCAAGTTAGTAAGCCACATAGAAATGGTTAAATCATTGTTATTATTCATGTGTAGTTCATATTGGTCAGGTAAAATCTATTATAATATGAACTTATACGATAATTTATCAATTCGGATTGAGATATGATAATATAAGTTCGTAAGATTTAGTATAAAGGATATTTTTGTAATTATATTGTTATATTATTTAAAAAATATTTTATTTATTCAAGCATGTATTGATTTTTTATTTTTTAAGTATATTTTGAAAACACCAAATATACATATTGATTTTACAAGATTAAACAAAAAAAAAAAAAAACATTTCATCATTTAAAAGTTAAGCCAAATTTGAATTTTCAAATTTATATATGTATGTAATATGTTAAAATGTTGACTGAGAGTTTACATGATAATTTAGTAAGAGGGTTTAAATTTATCAATATCCACATGCTAGCTTGGTGGGCATATAAAATTGGATTAAATTTTACATGAACATGATATACATGATACAACAAAATATGTTGTCAGATCTAGTTTCATAACATCGTTAATTATTATCAATAATATTGAATAACAATGCTTTACCATGCACATATAAAATTGTCAAAAGAGATTGAATTTATTAATGTTGTTGAAAGATGTTACAGATAAATTAAGTTTTCATTTTGATATTTACGGGGTAGGATGTGTCCGAATTAGTTTACATGTACGTACCTCAATTAGTCCCATTCCGAACGCTCTTATGTTATGCAGGAAGGGATTCGGGGTAATAACGCAACCATTTATACCTTTTTTTTTTTTTTTAAAAAGGCAAACTGATTTTATCTAACTACAAGTATCCAATGCGTCATTAAACCATTGCAGAGCAGTTTCCATCCAAATACAAGCTTCAACTTAATGGCCTGATGGGCAAAAACATGAGCAGCCAAATATAACCATCTCTAGTTTATGCACAAATTCAACTATTTAAAGTTTTAAACCATGAGAAATAAATAACATTACCACATTTTTAAAGAGGAAAATGAAATAGTCTATAAAGTTTATGGTTTTATTGTCACTAATGCTATGAATACTGATATATATATATATATTATCAAATTTTGAATGAATGCCAAATAATATGACACTACATTGATAGTTGATAAATTAATAAAACCTAATACATTGAAAGTTAACTAAATAACATAATTCCATATTATTTAGTAAAAAAATAAAGCTAGTATTATGCTTGACATATGAATAGGAGAGAAGATAACCAGACAAATAATATGCATACACATAGTCTTGTTCTCTCTCTCTCTCTATATATATGTATATATGTATACATACGTTTTTGATATTGTAAGCAATTTATAAAGAGAGATTGCGAGTAACAAACATTTACAACTATTAGATCACAAAAATCATGTAGATCTAACAGTTGTAGATGTTGTCCCTTATAGTCTCTTTTCATAATTCTCTTACCATATCATTTTTGTATATATATATATATATATATTATATTATATTTAACACTCCGTCTCCATTAGTGGACCTTTCACTCTCTGCCGATATTGTCTCCTATTTAGCTACCTCATTAGGTATGAATTTTTATTTTTTTTTGCTCTCGCCTGAACATGCTTAATTTGGAGTTTTTTTGAATCTTGAAGCCAAATACTCTGAAAAGGCCTTGGTATTATGAGAGTAACTATTTTTACCTTTGAATTATCTCCTGATCTACACCTGAGCAATACGCAATTGGACATCAAGTAGCTTGCTAGTGCCCCATACCCTCCCACATTGGTCATCACAATATGCACAAAATCATTCCATGATGACTAGTGTGAGTAGGTGCAAAAGGCATGCTATTTAGTGTCTAATCCTATGTCCTTCAGATATGAAACAGAGGATGGTTCAAATGTAATAATAGTCACTCTCATAAAGCCGAGACTTTTTTCAAGCGGTTGGCTTTAGGATTTAAAAAAATTGTACAATTAAGCCAAGAAGCGTAAATAAGAAACTCTATACTAAATGCAATGGTTAAAGTAGGGTGACAGGCCCGACAATAGAGGCGGGGTATTATAAATGATATCAAAACATATACCCAATCAAAAGTATACCAGCAAAGACTCTGGGTCCCAAAAATGGTGGATTGTGATAACCAATGTGGGTGGGCACAAGGAGGCACTAGTAGACTATCTAATGTTTAATCCTACATTGCTTGGTTGTGGTATGGAGGATGGTTTAAATGTAATGATAGCTACTCTGGATAAAGTGATAATTAATATTTGATTTAAATCTAAAATAATATATGGATTGTGATAAACCCCTAGCACTTTATAAAATTAGAGATTCCCTGTGACGACTAGTGTGGAAGAGTGCAAGGTACTATTGGGCCACCTGTATTCTAATCCCACATTATTGTGGGTGTACATAAGGGAATGATTCAAATGTAATAACAGTGACTCTCATAATATCGAGACCTTTTCAAATCGATTGGTTTCAGGATTCAAAAGAACTCCGAAATTAAGTGTGCTCAAGCGAGAGTAATCCTAAGATGGGTGACCTTCCTAGAAGCTTTGAATAAAAATTCCTTATCGAGTAAAAATTCCTTATCGAGTGTAGTGGCTAAAGCTTGGTTTCAATCTAAAGTGTGCTAACGAGGACGCTGAGCTCCATAAAAAATGCACTAGCAAGGATGTTAGGACCCAATGAGAGTGGGTTGTGATGATCAGGCTACCTAATGTCTAATCCTACATCGATGCGGATGTAGATGGGGGGATGATTTAAGTGTAATAATAGTCACTCTCATAAAGTTGAGGCCTTTATAAAGTAGTTGGTTTTAGGGTTCGAAAGAACTTTGAGGTTAATCTACTTAGGTGAGAGCAATCCTAAGATTGGTGACCTCCTGAGAACTTCTAAATAAAAATCACATAATGAGTATGGCGGATAAGTTGGGAACAACATTAGCAGAGAGTGATAGGTCTTTCAGTGGAAGCGGGATGTTACAAAAGTTATCAGAGCCTGTTTCAGCCGGAAGTGTGTTAACAAGGACATTGGGCCTTGAGGGGTCTATTGTGATGACTAGTGAGGCCATGTGCGGGGCACTGGTAGTCTACGTGGTGCCTAATCCCATATCGTCTAGGTGTAGATCAGAGAATGATTCAAATATAATAATAGTCACTCTCATAATGCCAAAGCTTTATAAGAGCAATTGGTGTAGATCAAAGGATAATTCAAATGTAATAATAATCATTCTTATAATGCCAAGGCCTTTTTAGAACAGTTGGTGCTTCGGAGGTTAGAAAGAACTCTAAAGTTAAGAATATTCATACAAGAGCAATTATGGGATGGGTGACTTCTTGGAAAGCTCTAAATAAAAATCCTATACCGAGTGCGGTGGCTAAATTAGGGACAATATCAACAGAGAGTGCCAGGTCTACTAGTGGAGATAGGGTATTACATTCCTTGACTAGAGAATTCTTAGAAAAGTTATATCCTCCAATAAATTCATTTTATGTAGTAATAACGTGACTTATTGATGGATATATCTTGATCTTAGATAAAAAAGTAGTTCCCTAATTAGAGAATTCTTGGTAAAGCTATATCCTCCAATAAATTCATTATATGTAGTAATAACATGACTGATTGATGGATATAGCTTAATCTTAGATAAAAAAAGTAGTTCCCTAACTAGAAAATTCTTAGTAAATGTATATCCTCCAATATTAAGCTGATTTCAAAATGGTCTACTTTCTTAAATATTCTATTAGGGTCTTCCAAGTTTATTTATTATTGGTTATTCATTTTCGGATAATAATTAAATAGTTACAATTACAATTGATTTTTATGGAGATTGTAAAATTATTCATTAATTATGTTTAAATCTTATTATTTTTCTTATTTTTATTTTTATTAGTTTGTTATTTAGTTATTCATCTATTTATTGTTATTCATCTATTTATTTATTTATCCAATCATTATTTAAAATACTTAATTACGGTTTTTAAAATGTAATTATTAGGAGTTGAAGCTTTCGTAATTATATATATTTTTATATAACTAGTTAGTCTGTAAATACACCATACAATATTGATGCTTTGTACTGTCATATCTATGGATTAGTGTGCATGTTATATATTTAGTTATCTTTTGTGACTTGTGATGAGTGAGAGTAGGCAAATATTTTATGGTGATAGCATTAGCCACCTTCCCTATAGACGAAGGATGACAGGTTTAGCAATTTTTATGGGCATTAAGGTGAGCAATGGTAGGTAGGTTATTTAGCATTGACACCATTAGGATACTAATGGGGCAGCATGTAGATTCTTGCTCCCACCCCCATCTGTTAAGTGGTGTTAGAACGCCAAGCATCACTAGGAAGCACTGGTATATTGTATGATGCATTAGGTGTTCTTTTGGTACACACACACACACACACACACACACACACACACACACACACACACATATATATATATGTATATATAATGTTATATTATGGTATACTATACCGTACTGAGGCAATAACCCTACTCGGCTCATGAACTGTTTAGTATCATATTTCTGCTGTCTACTAGACTAGTAGGTTGGACGACCATTATAGGCAACTATCCCTAGCCATATTAGTAGTAGCATACCCACGGATAGCTGATATCATCGAATTGTGCATTAGTGTACTATACAGTACATTGGATGTATCTTCGTTATGAGTATACTGGTTATGTAATATATTTATCAGTTTTAGTTATATTTGACCTATTTATGATTATGATTATTATTGTTATTATTATTATTGTTGTTGTCAACTGTGCAATTATTGTATTTGTTAGAATTGATGACTAAAATGGATTTGAAGGTAGGTGTCTGACATTGTGCAGTAGTAAGAAAGTTCGTACAACATTGGTAATAAAAATCTGGGTCAATCTTTAGGCAAGTATTTCAACCTTTGGACAGGGGAATTAGCATTCAGGAATGTGTATCAGCCTTCATGCCGGTATTGTAGCCTTCGAACATATATCATAGCCTTTGAGCATGTATATTAGCCTTCAGGCAAGTATTTCAGCCTTCGAGATGGTATATTAGTATTTAGGCATGTGTATTATCCTTTGGACAAGAATTGCAGCATTCTGGTAGGTATCATAGCTTTCGGGCAGTTGTATTAGCCTTCAAACAACTATTGTAGCCTTTGAGTATATGAGTCAGCCTTTAAGCATGTATGTTAGCCTTCGGACAGGTATTACATTCTTGGTCAGGCTATCCAAATTCTTTGAGAGGTTGTGTAATAAGATGTATAAAATGTACATATATATATATATATATATATTTATGTTGGTCTAGAATAATGGTGATGTTATCGGAGTTAATTTAAATTATCAATCTGTAATACCCTCCCTCCACTACTGAACCTATCACTTTCTGTCAATATTGTCTTTAATTTAGTCACCGCACTCGATATATGATTTTCGTTAAGAGCTTCCCAAGACGTCACCCATCATTGATTTAGTCTCCCTTGAGCACGCTTAACTTAGGACTTCCTAAAGCCAACCACTCTGAAACGGCCTCGACCTTATGAGAGTGACTATTATTACTTTTAAATCATCCCCTGAACTACACCAAGGCAATGTAGGATTGGATATCAGGTAGCCTGCCAATGCCCTACACCCACCCATGCTGGTCATCACAATCCACCTTTTGGGCCCATCATTCTCGTTGGTGCACTTCCAGTTGGGTACTTGTTTTAATACTATTTGTAACACCCTACTTTCACTGAAGAACCTATCACTTTCTGCCAATATTGTTCCCAATTTAGCCACCGCACTCGATATGGGGTTTTTTGTTCAATGCTTCTAAGGAGCTCATTTATCCTTGGATTACTCTCGCTTGAGCACGTGTAACTTCAGAGTTCTTTCAAACTCTGAAGCTAATCACTCTGAAAATGCATTAGCGTTATGAGTATGATTATTATAACATTTGAATCATCTTCTGAACTATAACCAGAAGATGTGAGATTGAATACTAGGTAGTCTGTAAGTGCCTTACACTCGCCAACACTAGTCGTCATAGATCCATTATGTGCATATTTTTAAATGTAATTTATTTTATTAAAAGTTGTCTTACAATTATTAGTAGTACAGTTTGTATCTGTATATATTTTTTCAATGTAAAATGGTAGAATGAATGTTTAGGGTCTGGGACCTAGGTTGTACTACTATTATTATTATTATTCTTATTATCTTTCTACTTGTATTTATGTGTTTGATATGTTCATGAAGTGCTGTAAAAATGTGAGAATTTAATAAGTGGGAGGTGTGGACACCATGAATTTATAGAAATATGAATTTTCTATGCTGAGTATATACTTGGAAAAAGTCATGGCTATTTGGGGTCTAGGGAGTAAATTCTAGAAAGGGACTCTGGCATCTATAAAGGTATTTACAGTTTATAAATTTTACTCATATTTGCATTCCTACGTTATTGCCATTGAAGTTTTGCAAATTTGTGAAAACTTGTAGTAAGGTGAAAGGAATAAGGCGAATGTATATTTTTAAAATGAGTTATCTGTGCAAGGAATATTTGGGAGTCTACAGGGGTGATATTGCTGGATTTTTTGTAGAATTTCCATTAAGGTTTCCCCTAGTAAGGGCCATCCTAAGGTTTTGATGGTAACTCTAATAGGGTCCTAAAATGTAATCCCGACCTTTAATTGTATCTAATCTAATGGTGCAATTTTTATTTCCCTCTTTAAAGCCTTTTGAATTGTTATACTTATATCCAAATACTTTTTGTTTTAGGTAAAAAAAAAAAATAAAATAAAATAAAGAAATGGTTTGTAGATACATAATAAATCTTCAATCACAATTCTCCAAATTCTTGAATATTTCAATCCTCCAAAATCTTAAGAAAAATTTGAAATTATCATAGCTTCATCCTTTTAAGAAAACTCATAATCACATACCTAACTGGAGATTAGCATAATCACCATATTAAACATGAACGAAACCTTAAAATTTTAATGAAGGCATCCACCGAATAGTAGAAGAACATTTTTTTTTTTTGGGGATATTAGTATAAGAATTTTAAAAATATTCAACTCTTGGACACATAGCCTATCAATCATAATTCATAAGCCAATCAAATGCACAAAACCAATAATTAATCATTACCATATCATCCACTAGTGAAACTCAATCATCTAATTATAAAAATAAAATAAAATAATATAATCGTCTAGGCCTTCTTGTGTTTGTAACAAATTTTTTTTTCCTTTTTATATTCATGTGTTTGTAACTTTTAAAAACTTTATCACCTAGACTCTAGAAAATTGAAATTGCTCAAAATTAAGGAGAGAGAACCGTGTTTGAAATTCAGAGATTGTATGTAAAAATAAATAAATAAGGAGAGAGAAATGTGATTAGAGATTTATTGTATATAAGAAATTAAATGTCATTTATTTTTTTACTTAGAATAAAACTGTGTGTGGATATAGGTATAAAAATTTGAAAAGGTTTTAAAAGAGCATTTACACCATTAGATTAAATGAATTTAAGGATCAAAATTGTTTGTCAAATATAATTGTTAAAAACATTTGTATGGGAAACACTCCTTCATAAGTATATATAAGAATTTTACTCTATTGAGCCTAATAGCCTAGGTTATTTTGGTAGCTAGTAATCTTTCATTGAAAGATTACCATTTAGATATAATTCACGTGGAAAAAAAAAAAACCATTTTTTAGTATTGAAAGTTTGATGGTGCCCAGCATAACTTGGGCAACCATGTCTAGTTGAATGCTAATATATATATATATATATATATACATGTACAATTTTGTAAAGGTAAACACAAGCAATTTAGAGCATCTTCAATAGGAATGTAGATTATAAAAATAAACAATGCCACATAAGTAATATAAATAGTGATTTAAAGAAATTGCTCTCTAATGTTAATGTCTAGAATAAATGTCAAGTTAATATAACCTAAATATTATCAAGGCAAATGCCTATGTCCAGAAGCTCTTCTACACATTGTAAAATATAAAATCAAAAATCAAAATTTTCTTTAAAAGTCAAATTTTTCAATAAAAAATTTAATAAAATATATAAGTAATTAATAGCCATAAATAGTTGTTATGTAACAAGCCGGTTGGCTTCTCTTTTCTCATAAAAGTTGCAACAACCTGTACCAAATAGTTCTAAATTTACAAGTTTAATTAGATTTTACTAATTGAACCACATATGGGTCCAAGGGTTGGCTTTTGTATGGTCAAATTTTTATTTTAACCTTTATACCATTGCATATAGCTCGTCGACATGAGTTCACAGATTGATAGCACATCTAACTCTAAGTTATAGTTTGAAAGGTATGGATTTGTGAAATTTCATGGTTTATTATTTTACCAATGTGGGTATCACTATCAGTATGGTTTTAAACCACCATTTGTGCGTATAACTACCTATGTATGTGCTTACAGGTGAGATACAATACAAAAAAAGTCAAAAATCCCAAAATTGCCCTTTAAGACACGTGGAAGCCTGAATTTTCCCTCTCACATGACAGGATCCGCCCCAAGAACTCTTCCAGAAATTTCAGATAGTCTGATTTAAAGAAGTCTTATTGAGCAATCCTTATAGAAAAAGTGGAACATCACTCAAACTATGGACAACCAAACATATACAAATCAATAATACTCCAACATAATAAGATAAATCCATAACAACGTGTAAATCCCCATATTATAGTCAACAACAACAGCTAGTCAAATTACAATTTAATACCACACATACATAAATATAATTATTACTGTATCCATAATTTATATATGTTGTGAAGTCCCACATCGATTGGAAAGGGGAACGAAGCATGCCATATCTTGAGGGCTGGGTTGTAAGAGGATTCCTCAGGCCCAAAGCGGACAATGCCTACATGCGGGTGGTCTGGGCTGGGCTGTTACATATGTGGATTTCTAAGAGTAATTATAAATTTAGCTTATACGTATGATACAAATATCTTAAAAGATAAAAATAAAACAAGGGAAATACAAAAATATTATTGCTTCTATGGGATATAAAATTGGATAAGTGATACATAAGGTAGACTGTCTACTAACTATCTGGACTTAGGAAAACGAATTAAAAACAAATAAAAAGTAATATAAAGGTATCTTAGTAAATGATATAGTCCTATAAGAAAATATTAATTTATTCTTGTACATCATTCTTTTAAAACCTTGCGTTATCACTCTTTTGAAAAATTCATCTTTTAAAACCATTTCACAAAACCCAACATGTGCCCTAAATAAATAACATAAAATGAATATTTTATAATAGATCATTTAAAACATTATAAATCAACTCATCATAATTTAAATGTTAGGTATAAAACAATGTAAATATTTTCATAAAAATAATTATGAAAAATACAATAAATTTATATTAGAAAATAAACAATATACCATATACTATATACTTAGTTTTGCCATACGATGTACGATATCCTGAAACGTCACCAAACTGTTTACAGAAAGAAAGAAATCATGATTATTTAGCATCCTAAAAGCATTGTGGCAAAACCTACCATTATATAGTCAAGATAAAGTGGCATAGTATCAAATCATCACTCTAATATATCATGACTACATATGGAATGACTAAAACCTATGTGCTAATAATATGATAACAGAACAAAGACACTGGTATTATATAGTATATTATTTAAACCTCAACAATATAGTATTCATTAACATATTGTCAAAATCATACCTTTCCATTTTCAAACAAATATTGCACCATAAATTGAAATTTAATGCTAAAGAACCAAACACTTTTTTTAATATTTCACCAATTTATAACCATAAACCTTGCATAAATATTTAAAATATTCTAAATGAACATTTCATGCCAAACTATTAATATGAATAGATAGCATAAATAATGAAAGTGAAATATATATTATTATAAAATCATTTTTAAACATTGTAAAATTTCAAACACTTAAACATGCTTAAAAATTTGCAGAACATATATATGTATAAGCGGATAGCCATATATGCATAAATAAGCATTTGATCACCAAACCATATATTTAGTATTTAAACTGGTAATTATTATACTAATATGCCCAAAATCATTAAGAATAAAATCAATCACAGATATCAACGATGATAACATTTGCTCCTTAAGGTCACCTCTGACTACAATATCGATGCCTCCAATATAATATATTAATTTTAGGCTTGAAAAATTAAATAAAAAATATTAGTATATATCAAATATCTTAAAATAATTTATATTATTATAATATTACATAAACTCGATACTGAAAGGCCCAACTGTAGTACGAATCCTTAGGATCTTCTATCCAAAATTGAGTTTTTCAACCTAAGGTCAATTTTACAAAAGTTGAACATTCCAAAAGGTCCTAATAATCTCTAGAAATTTATTATCAACATCAATTTGGTTATAAATTATCCAAACATAGTCCAATTTTATTCGATATTAAATTAATTAACCCAAAAAATGGACTTTAATCAAACACTAACCAAAATTGACAAATCATATATCAATGGAAAGCTCATTAGATAGGTATCTCATTACTATGCTCACCCTTGGTCAAACAACGTTGCTGATGATTGGAAAATACCTAGGAAAGTTTAGACAAATTTGATGTTGGATCACTCAAACTATGAAGAGTTTCATTAAACAAATGGTGGGAATGGATTTAGAGTGTTTGAAATAGGAGAGAAGCTACATCTTAGCTGGATGAGGCCAAAATTTGGTAAGATCCAAGAAAATCAGGAACTAATTATCACTTATAAAGATGTCCTTGTTTTGGCATGTGTGGCAGTGTTTGGCCATTAAATTTTGGGGTTTTGGTTGGTGTTGGATGGGCTTTCGAAGGAAGTGGCCTATGTAGCTAAATGATACTAAAAAAATGGTGAAATATGGTGTGACCCAATTGGAGATGGTGATGATCGCAGGTTGATCCAGTTTCACTTATGGGTCACAGGTTCCATGGGTTTGGGGGCTTCTAGGGATGATTTGGGAATTTTGGAATTTGTTTATCCTAAGGCACACTTCCCTAGAGATAAATAAATAAATAAATAAATAAATATATATATATATATATAGGAGTTTGAGACTTCAAAAAGACAAAAACTAGTATTGGTTTAGAACATTGGTAAATACTGACACTTAAAGATCACAAACTCTTAAATTTTTAACCATAACTCAGAATTAGGCTTGCCTTCAATCTTTAATTTAAGCTAAAAATTTAACCATACAAAATGTCAAACCTGTAACCCACATATGATGTAGTTGGTCAAATTCTATCAAACTTATATGATAAAAATATATATATATATATATATATATATTTTTTTTTTTATATACAGGCTGTTACATTGCGTGCATCAGCTAGATTGCATAAATTCATTGTGCAAGCCAGATTTCCAATTGAAACTAACCCTAAACCTCACCTTTTAAGCTCTTAATGCCCCATCCTCATCTTAGCCATTAGATTTCCAGGTAGCCCATAAAAAGCTATTTTGATCGACAGCACATTGGGATCGGGTATTTTTTCAATGAGGACTGATTTGTTATGGTCATTACAATTTTCCTGGTTACAAGCTATGTGACTGATCTTTCCTCCTATTTTGGATTCTCTAAGTTCAAACCTAGCCGCCTTTTTACTTAATTCCTCACCATTTGCGATATTTATCAACTTGATATTTGGCCAAAGATTTCTATTAGTTTTATGGCCATCGTTGATGGAATTGATTAAGGTGAGTATACCATAGTGTTACCCATCCCATGGGCTTTCTATTGTCTTATAGATTGCCTATTATAATTAAGTTTTAAGTGATTATTCAATATGGATCGATTTTTGTAAATACCCAATAAAAATTAGTCTAGAATTGGACAATTAATGACTAAATTCTCATTGCTAATGTGCTTCTAGATGTTATTAGGAGCTAACCAATGTTTAATTTCATAAAGTTGACTATATGTTGAAAAATCCTAATTTTGGATGTTGAGTCCAATGGGATACATGTAGTTGGACCACTCTATATCTAATTTATGTAATTTTGAAGTGGTAAAAATAATTTTTATACTTTTAGCATCTACAAATATCTTTAAATAAAATAATATTTTGTATATTTGAGGTACTCATATTAAATATGAAAGCAATCTTGTAACTGAGCAAGAATGTGCATCATCTGTACATGAGTGTAATTATTTCTCAAATATATTTGCGCATGCTAAAAGTTTATTTCACATAGTTTTGAATTTTATATGAAGTTTTAGTAGTTATTACTATATATATAAGGAAATTCTTTAGTACAGACAGTCTGCACTATGTTGTGGTACGGATCTCAGTATTGACGACGGTTTTTGAAAAAATCATCGTCAATACTCTTCTCTGTGTGATAATATTGATGATAGTTTGTTAAAAAACCATTGTCAATACTACGGTCCGTATGACAAAAGTGTGGATGTCCACACCATAGATGGACTATATATATATATATATGTATCTCTATGTGTGTGTGTGTGTGTAAATATTCTCATATTTTAATCTGCTCAAGGTGAAAGTGTGAATCATAATGCTTAAATGTTTTGGTTTTTGAATTCATGTTTTAGTCTAATTGTTATTAACTAGATTTTATGAAATGAAAAGCATTGGTTTGAAGAAGTTAAAATTGGAAAATGTTGGTTTATATGGAATGATTTATGAGATTAAGAATTGAGCTTGCAGAATATATATATATATATATATATATAAATGGATCATATGGTGTGTGTGTGTAGGGATCATATGGTTGATGGTGATATTGGGTATGGGTGGATTAGTATACCACCACTCCTTTTATCTTGTATTATTTATTCCGCTTGTATTGATTTTGAATTCTATAGAATCTCTTATTATGATCTGATATACTTTGATCATGATTGTAATAACATTTAGAAATTGGTAATATTAAATTAATATTTGGTTGTGGATATGGTGGTGGACGTTGATTGTGGAATGTAGTTTGAAGGTTGGGTTGATATATTTGGAGTGTGTTTTACTTCTGAGGAATAATTTTTAGGTTATCCACATTTTAAGAGAGATTCTATTGGATATTTCATAGTACCGTTTGGTGGGACTTTCCTTACAGGGTCATTTTAGAATCTTGGTGAGATTCTTGTGGACTGCATATTTATACAACTTAGATTATATAAACATTGTCAATTTCTATTACACATATAAAGCAATTTATATTTATCATTGGAAATGCTTTTATGCTAGTGACTTAATGCAACAGATGCCATATAGGAGAAACAATTGCAATCCACTTTAAAAAATACTCAATCAACTACCAAGAGCATCTCAAATTGATTTTTGAATTCTTAAAATAATTTTTTTGCTTGATAAAAAATAAAGATATTCATTTATTCATTTATAAAAATACTCTTTAGTAGGTTTGTCTAAAGATTCTATTAAGTTGATGTGATAAAGAAAAATAGACACTGGGAGGGTGACTATTTACATTTAGAAGGTGAGTCAATAACAAATTAAAACCAATTTTATTAGGGAATAGTTTATTTAGACCCCTCAATTTTGTCCTAATCAAATAATAAAATATATTTCAAAAAAAAAAAAAAGGTGAGGATCGTATTTTCACAATATCATTCAATAATAAAATACTGATTTTTAACTTCTCTTTTGGCCTTTAACTATTAAAATTAACTCATAAAAACTAAAAAATGAGTTCATTTTGATGGACATGCAAAAAATAAAAGAATGTTAATTACGATTGTCTAAAAATGTTGGTCTATATGTAATTATGATATATTGAAAGGGATTTAAATGAAATTTGTCCTTCTTCAAAGGGAAAAATAAATTCATATATTAAAATTGATGGAGATTGATTTTTGAGTTGACCTACTACTAAATAGATATTTATGCAAATTTTATATTGTTTTTTTCCTGATTAGGATTTTCAAAAAACATATATAAACACATTTAATTGAAGTGTTGTTGTCGTTGTTGTTATAATTATTATGTAAATAAAGTGGTAACATAAAGAAGATACAGGAAGCCCTCTCTATAAAATTTTTCATGGATTCGTTATCGTATAAAGTCCTATATATATATACATATATATCACCAAAATGGTGAAGAAATTCGTGATCAATAGGGGTCCCTTTGTACCTGTTTTTTTCTTAACCTTTTTGGTAATAAGGTCCCCTTGGACTGTAGTTGGGGGACTGTCGTGCATGCTTACGATTTCCTTTAACTAAAGCAAAAGTGAAGGGGAAAAGAAAATTGGGATATATTCATTGGTTAAGATGGGTTTGGGGGCTTATGGGTAAGGTGGGAGGGGCCTAGTTGTGTTACCATGTTGATGAATGATAAGGTTGATTCCTCGTTTCCACTCTACCAACCATAAAATTGAAAGAAGTCTTAGTCTTCTTTCCTATTTCAAGACTAATAAGGTCATAAGGACCAGTATTTCTCGACAAGCAATTTCCGAAATTAAAGTTGCTTTTTATAATGTTTAATCTCTTTATCTTTTTTTTCTTTCTTGTTGTTTTCTATTTCTTTCCTCGAGAGTCTTAAGGACATGGTTGAAAATGGAAAAGGTAAAAATCTAAGTGGACTATGCACCATAACGGGATCACGAGGTGGGAGTTAAATTTGGGGGACAGAACAACCAATCTTCCTGATGACTTTAGCAAATTTGCATTTGATTCTCTGCGAAGAAATTCTGCCTTGTAATCCCCCATTTTGGGCCTTTTTCCGCCTAATGCAATTATTATAACACCCCTCCCCCCCCCCCCCAATCAGCATGGTCGTGTAGTTCAACATGTAGTGGCGTAGGCGTTGCGAGGCCCATGTAAGAGCACAACAGGTCTTTCCTAGAACCGTATACCTTGTCTCATAATCAGTGAACTTCTTGCTGAGATAGTATATGGCTCTTTCCTTCCTACCCGTTTCATCATGCTGACCAAGGACATAACTCATGGATGCTTCCATTACTGACACATAGATCTCTTCTCCCCCCCCCCCCCCCCCAAACCCAAAACCCAAAAAACAAAACTAAAAAAAAAAAAAATGGAGGAAAACCAACGATTATGGATTTTTTTGGGATGTAACTTTTTAATATGAAAATATAACATATGAATTTAAGACCATTATAGTAAAATTTCAATAAATGAATTTTTGATAAATAATTATACCAATCCCAACTCAGGTACGGGTACTAAATCAATAATTTGGTTAAATGCATAAGATAATAATTTTTTGAATAATTCTTTAAGACCCATCGAATATATAAATTAATATAATTGAATAAAGTTGTTATATATATATATATATATACACACACACACACACACACATTTAGAATACATATTAACAAAATAATTTTACTTAACAACTTTCATTTCTTCAACTTGTAGTTTTTTTTTTTTAAATATGCTCCTAAATAATTATTTAAAGTTATTGCAGTTGGTCATTATCTTTTAACACTGATAGTTGAACTCAACCCCATCTTTAGTTTTCTGCAATTCAAGCCGCGTTTGTTATATTCTTTAATCTTTATTTAAACTTTTTCTTTTTTTAAAGAAAAGATTTTATTCAAAATTATTAGAGATTCAAAAACCCCTTTTGAAAGAATAATTGGTAAAACATAACTATCATCTAGACTATTATCATCCATAGACATATTTATTACGCCTTGCATAATTTTTTGATCAATAAACAATCCTATCACTGTATTACTTTTACTAGACAAGTTAAAAGGTGCACACAATGTTTTCATAAGTTATGAATATGTATTGGTAAAATGAATAATACATTTACAATTAATAGAATTATATTTAGAAATATATCTAAAAATCTTTTTAAATAAATAAAATATTATTTATCAATAAATTAAAAAAATATTTCATTTATTGATAAAAAAATAATCCATTTAAATTTATAAAATTTATGATCTCATATATATTTATATATAGAGGTTTTAGTATATATGAAAAAACTGTAACTTTTCATCAAAATATCTCTTAAAGGACATGTAACCATAAATTCATGGTTTAACAAATAATAAAACATAAGATGAAGGTCAATCCAATGTAAGCAAATAAATATTGCCACAAAAGCAAGTGTAAGGTTCAAATAATCTAATAGAATAAAGTCTTGCTAGTTATCACAAGTTGTAATAATCACCATTGAGATCTATTTTGAGATAATAAACACTAAATGCAAGCATTTAATTATATATAAATGCATTTAATTATACATTGATTTTTTTAACACTAAAATGCTAATTAGGAAAGGTCAACCATTTTGCAGTAGCCAATTAAATTGTAAAATGACATACACACACACCCATTAACAAACACACAGATATACATATATATATATATACATATAAATATATATATAACAAAATCTCAACTTGAATACAACCTGTTTAATAAATAGATAACCTTATATAACCTGTATTATTCATGTATTAAAGGGTTAATTTGGTTAACACAACTTCTTTATATGAAATTGACTTGTTTACATGAAATCGATCTAATTAAATAAGTTGACTTGTTTAACTTAATTATTTCGAATAAAATAAAAATAATTTAGTCATTAATTAATTCTAAATTAATATATATACATATATATATAAAACCATATAATTATACTTGTAAATTTACATTAATATAATATATGATATGATAACACGGCAATATCATATAACAATTTAACACACACACACACACACACACACACACATATATATATATATATATATCAAGACTCCTAAAATTTTCTACTGGAACTTTAGGATAGCCCCAAGAACCCCACGATAAATTCTACATAACATCTAGTAGTATCTCTCCTGTAAATTGGACTCCCCCCTAAATTTTTCTTGCATAAAACATACTCCAAAATATAAATCCAATTTATTTCTCCCCTTTACTATAGTTTTTCACAAATTTATAGCACTTAAAAATAAAAAGAACACAACACATAAGTAATTAATTAACATAAATAATCGTATATAGATATGAAAGTTTACAATTTAGTATTGAGTATTTAAAGAAAAATATAAATATTACAGATGCAAAGAAGTGATAATATCAAAGGAATAGGGAAAAATAATACTTGACACGCAACGTGGACGGTTAGTCCCCTAGCTACCTAGATCTAGGTAACGGGTTCGAAAAACAAAGAAAACTAATGTGATGATAATCAGTTTAATGAGTGGTATCTATCTAATATTAGCATTAATATTAATATTAAATATATAATAATAATTAATTAAACTAAAAGAGTTAATGACAGTAATTGTACTGCTAATATTAATAATAATAATAATGATAATTTAAGAAAAATAAAAGGGAATTTATTGAGGTTGATACATTGCACCCTAAACTTTTTTTTTCCCTAACAACTTACACCCCAAACTTCTATTTTATTTTCATCGTTGGTTTGTCTGTTAAAAATGCATAACAGAATGATCATGTATCATGCATGCGCTTGTGAAGCAAGGATAAATTATGTAATTTTACAACTTTTAGACTTTGTTTGGAACTAAAATGCGGAGAAAAAAAAGTGAGGGGAAAAGAAGGGAAAAAAAGATGCAGGAAAAAATAATAGATTCCTTTAAAAAAACTTTCTGTTGTTTGATTGTTAATAAAAACACAAGGGGAAAAAAATTGGTAAATTTGAAGTTCTTTGGAAAAACTCTATAGAAAGAAGCTCCTCTATTGCTAAAATGGAGTTTTGCTTTTCTGAAATATGAGCTAGAGAGAGAAGACAGATAGAGAGAGTTAGACAGAAAGAGAGAGTACATTAAAAAAAAATAAAATAAAAAGAGGACAGAGATAGAGAAAGACGAGAGAGAGAGAGAAAGATAGAGATGTGATAATTACGAGCCAAATTTACATACATATACTGCCATGATTAGTGGATACTACAAAGAGAATAAGATGAAGAGATGTTATTGAATAAGATGAAAAAACAATGATTGGTTCCCAACACCAATACATACACTACCTTCATCAACAAGCATTCTAAAGTGGGAACTTCATTTAGGAAATCCCTTCTCCTTTTTCTTCTTCTTCTTTTTCTCTTTCTTTTTCATCCTTCCACGTCCATATTTGTTCTCTTCTATTCTTCACCTTTTTCACTCCCCATGTGCTCTTTCAAACTCAAAACTCTTCTTTTTCTTCTTCTTCCAAACCACCACTCTTAGTAATAGCAACAATTTGAAAGATCCAATGAAGAAATTCTTCGTCAATTTTCTCTAGCCCTTCTATCCTTTTCTCACATTCACTCACCCTCAAAGTTCTCGAATGTAGTCATAATTTCTAAATTAAGAATAGTTAAATTACTGGATCTAACCTTCCTTGATGAGCACGTGTGTGACACATGATCATTCCATTATGCATTTTTAACAGAAGAACCAACTGTACAGGCAACAAGGAAGTTTAAGGTGTAATATATCAACCTTGATAAATTTGGGGTATTTGGCTGTTAATATACCAAAATAAGATAAATATTTAGGAAAAACAATTTTGTTCTCAAAATCCGTCACTATTCCACTTAATTTGAAAAGTTCTCTTGTTGAAAATCATTTTCACAAAACCCATAATTTTGTATTCTCAAATATTTTAAATATCACTAAAAGAAATAAAATACAATAAAATAAAATAAAATAAGATTAAGAAAAATGTTATTTAATTAATTTCCACAATTTTATCCATTAAAATAAATAAATAAACAAAAAAATATAATTTAAAAATATTATGCTTAAAACAATAAAGTAAATTAATAAATGATTAATTTGAACAATTAAAACCATAAATTAAATAAATATGTGAACACCTCGTACCAGATATATACCTAATGCACCATGTAACACCTCGTACTAAATGTAAATGAATTTTTTGCATTATGATCAAATTTGATTGGGATTGACTGGAGTTGACCGAGTGGATTTTCCATAATTGATTTTTTGATGCACTAAAATTTCATTTTAACTAGGTCAACATTGCAAATTACGCATCATCACAAGTTCATAAACTAGTGGAATGCCAGAATTTGAGTTGAAATAAGAAATTTATGGTCAGATCAAGGTATAGTCCAGACTGATCAAGCAAGACTGAGGTTGATCTTTTATTTATATAAGTTATGGCTTTAACTTGTATACCATTGTATAGTGTTTTTCGATATGACTAGTGATATATTTAATTTGGAACTATGATTGAAGAGTAATGGATTTGTCAAATTATAATTATTTTTCTTGGATTGATTTTACTGGGTATTTTTGCAAAACGTGTAAAATGGAGAATTAAAAATACCAATTGACACGTGCCATGTCTTAGCACCTGGATGATTCATTTGGGTGAACAATGGCATAACAGCTTGTTTTTATTAATCCATTCGAACCAATTGAAGGAGAGAGAGGGATATAGAAAGAAAGAGAGCTGGCCTTCCTCATGAAAAATTTGTCTCCGGCCATCCCCCTTTCTCATTGCCACAACCTTAGTGAAGCCCACCCAAAACCTGATTGGTCCGCCAAAAATCATGGTGAGTTTGCCCTTAATGAATTGGGATCTTAACATTTTTTGGTGTCTACGGTAGCCATTTTTCCTCCCCAAATTCACCCCTCTCCAGCCACCGATCTTTCTCATTGCAACCGCCATCGTGAAATTCACCTTAAGATCAGCTGACCACCCAATTTTCACTGCCGCCGGTGACACAACATGATCTGGCTAGTTGCAAGCGCCAGTAGAGGCCTGTTCTTTCTCACTTTTTCAGTTGGTTTTAGGCAAAACCATTGCCATTTTCCACCATTTTTAACCCTCATAAACTCGACTTAGAGGTCTTTCTGGCTCAAAGAGCTTGAAGTTGTCCTAACCTTTTAGGCGAAATTCCAACCATTGCCAGCCAAATTTTCTGAAGGTATGATCAAATTAATGATTCTTAAAATTTAAGTTGGATTTTGGTAAAGGTTTGTGCTTAAGCTTCTTGGTGAATTGTCTAAAAACTATCAATTAAAAATTAATATTTAATGTTTGTTGTATTTTTGATGATATGTTAAGCACCTTTGTGAATCAAGGAATGGATCGCATGGATGATCTAGAGTGACTCCCATTTTCAAGTGAGTGATATAATTTTCAGAATGCAGTTTTAGGATTAATTAAATAAAATGCTATTATGGATTTTGGGTAATATTGTAATTTTAAACTATAGGGAATTGTTATTTCTTGTATGTTTCATGAACATATTTTTATGTATATATTTGTAAAATTGTTGGTTGAGATTTATAAAATGAATTTTTATGGATGTTTATATTTTTGTAAAATTTTTATTTTATGAATATGCTTTGATAAACTAAATATTTTATATGGGTTCAAAATGTTATAATATTCTGGTGAAATTTGTAAAATGGAATTGTAGAAAAGTTTGTACATTTGTATTGTTTTTAGATGTACCATACAATACTAGCATTCTGTATTGTTATCATGTAAGGTGAGATAGGATAGGTAAGTATTTTGCGATGTGAGCATTAGCCACCTTTCCCTTAGTTGTATAATGGCAGGTTGTTAACATTGACTTTTGGGATGCTAAGGTATTCGATTGTAGGTATTTTTTTCCCCTTTCCTTTTGTGACCTGGTATCACTTAATATATAGTGTGGTGCATCAAGTATGTACCTGATATTTCATGAGCTCTTAAATGTTTAAACGGATTTATTTAAATTTGTGGCTTTAATTACTCAAATTAGTCGTTGATTAATTTATTTAATGGTTTTAAGCATAGTATTTATTGTACTATATCACTTTTGATTTTAATTTTGTTTACTTATTTATTTATTTTAATCGATAAATTTACGGTGATTAATTAAATAATATTTTTAATAATATTTTGTCTCTTCTTATTTTAGTTCATTTTATTACTTACAATAATATTTAAGTATTTAAGGTTATAAAATTATGGGTTTTATGAAAATGATGTTAGATAGGGAACTTTCAAAATTGAGTGGACTAGTGAGAATTATGAGGGAAAAATAATTTACAAATTAATTATTTTATTTTCTTAAATTATTTCTATTATTTTTTATGAATACTATTACTACTATTAATTCTTTTATTTCATTTTATTAATTATTATTATTATTATTATTATTATCATCACGTTTTATATTTATTAATATTATTGTAAATATTATATAGGTACCACTCACTGGAATAATTAATATTTTATTAGTTTTCTTTATTTTTCAAAACCCATTCCCCTAAGTCCAATAGCTAGAGGATCGACCGTCCACGCTGCATACCCATTTCCATTGCATCCTTTTGTTATCGTGCCAACTAGTATTCTTTTTTTTCCCTATTTCTTTACTTTTTTATTATCACTTCTTTGTATCTGTAATATTTACATTTTTTTAAATACTTTTAAAATACTCTGATACTAAATTGTGGATTGAAAATTTATATAAGATTATTTATGTTTATTAATTATTTATGTGCTGTGTTCCTTTATTTTTTTACGTGCTGCAAATTTGTGAAAAATTATAGTAAAAGGAAGGAATAAGGCACATGTATATTTTGGAGTGCGTTTTCTACACATGAAAAATTTCAAGAAGTCCTATCTACAAGGGAGACGCTAATTTTCTATAGAAATTCTTGTGGAGTTTCCTCTAATCGGGGCTATCCTAGGATTCGGATAGAGAATTCTAAGAAGGTATTGACAATAGTATCAAAGCTCTAGGTTCTCGTATTCTTTATGGATGAGGGATTGTAGATTGTTGTGCATCCCATCTTTTGATTATTTTCTCTATCCAATACTTTTGAAGTTCTTTTTTTTGAATCTCTAATTTATTCTTCTAGAATTTACCACGATGCCTAGGTGGATATACATGATACTTGAGAGGACTCGGCCGAGAGTTTTAGAAGAACTGTGGATCAGGAAAGGCACTTGGGAGCTATAAATTTTGGTGGGACTAAAAGCTCAACAACAGCTATAGCATGGTTGGATGATATGGAGAATATCTTAGATGAAGGGATGCTATGTCCAGGTGAAGATCGAGCAAGATAGCAGGTTTATACTGGAAGAAGATGCCAACAAATGATGGAGGATAAGAGAATTCAAAAGGTTACACAAGGAAATATGACAGTCTCCAAGTATAAAAAGAAGTTCTTGGAGTTGTTTGAGTTCTGTATTCACTTGATTCCAGATGAGAAAAGTAAGAATACAAGGTTCATGGATGACCTGAATGAGAACATAGCACTATATTTATCACATTTGAGGTTAAAAGGTAGATTCTAATGTATAAATCAAGGCACAGATCATTTACAGGCACCAAATCCCCAACCAAAGGTTACCTAAAAAGAGTCATAGCTTGGGTTTCTCTAGCAGTGGAGGATAGAACAGTGATGGACCAAGTCCCCAGGTTAGTTGGATACAGAGATGTTGTCGTTTTCTGCAAGCATCACAACATTCAATGAGCCGCGGTGTCATTCTTTACCAGAGGTTTAATCTCGGAGGGAGCTTGAGATTAGCTTGCAAGATATATGGTAAGTTGCATGGTGGGTCATGCAAGTAGGACGGCATATATTTCTAGCATGGACAATCAAACCATATGAAGATAGACTACTCCTATATTCAAGGCGGTACTGGAATATTAGGATCAGGCTCGCAAGCTCATCAAATAAGTGGTTACAAAGGCTAAAATTTGTAGGCAATCTGAGCTATAGATGGTTCATCCAGATCAGTGCAATAGTCCATAGTATCAAGGAGAGGTAGAAGGGGAGGACCATAACCAACAGGTCCAAATTGGGTGTTCAATATGAAATCCCAATGTGGTGACAGATACTTTGAATGTTTTTGGCAGTGATGCACTGGTCTTGTCGATCCGGGTCGACACATTTTTTTATCTTGCTAGAGTTTGTTGCCCTAGTCAGAATAACTTATAATTCCTTTAAAGTCAGGTAGAAATTTGTACTTCTATGGAGAGTCATTTTAACCTAACTAAATGCTCAAAGTATGCCTTTTCTATATTGAGGATTAAGTGATGGAAGTAGATTTAACCCTGTTAGGTTTTTATGGGTTAGATGCAATTTTGGGCATGGACTAGCTTGTTGCAAATCATGCTTCCCTAGATTGCTATAATAAAGAAGTGACTTTTAGTTGACCAAGCTTACCAATGGTAGTATTCCGCGGAGAGTGTAGAAGACCCTCATAAGGTTTAATTTCTGCCCTTACTACTATATGTATGCTTAGAAAGGGTTGTGAAAGGTATCTTGAGCATGTGTTCGATACCCAAGTTAATGAGATAAGGCTGACAGATATGCCTGTGGTAATATATTTTTTGGTATTCCCCCGAGAATTATCAAGGTTACCTACAGAAAGAGAAATTGATTATGTAATTGATTTGGTCCCAAGAACTATTTCTATTTCTTACCACCATATTTGATGGCACCAACAAAATTGAGGGAATTAAAGGTCCAGTTGCAAGAATTAGTGGATAAAGGTTTCGTTAGCCTAATACATCACATTAGGATCACTAGCCTTATTTGTAAAGAAGAAAAATGGTACCCTAAGGTAATGCATTAACTATAAGTAGCTTAATAAAGTTACTATACCGAACATGTACCCATTGCTGCTAATAGATGACTTATTTGATCAACTTTTGTGTGAAAAGGTGTTTTCAAAGATTGATTTGAGATCTGCATATCATAAGTTTAGAATCAAGGAATTTGATATTCTCAAGACTACTTTCAAAATTTTGTATAGGTATTACGAGTTTCTAGTGATGTCGTTTGGACTTACCAACACTCCAACGGCTTTCATGTGTTTGATGGACTATGTATTTCGCCTGTACATAGATCGATTGGTCATCGTGTTTATAGATGACATTTGGTCTGCTCAAAGAGGACGGAAGAGCATGCGAGACATTTAAGATAGGTACTATAGACTTTAAGGTAGCAACAACTATATGCCAAGTTTAATGAATGTGAATTTTGGTTGGATCGAGTGGAATTCCTAAGAAATAAAGTATCAACAGATGGTTTTTATGTGAACCCCGAGAAAATAAGGGCCGTGTTAAATTGGGAACTCCTTACTCCAAATTTGATAATAACTTTCTTATCCCAACTTCGAATCTAGTATGCCACTTTTCTATTAACTTGTGATAATGCATACTTCACCATTGGTGCCTTGACCAACATGAAATTCTGACTATATCAACAAATCAACTGCGGGATCCACTTGGTCAACTTCAATCAACTCCGATTAAACTTGCTCAAAATGCAAAAAAGTCCAATAAAATTTTGTACAAGGTGTTACATATATATATATATATGTACACTTAATAAACCTAATACTACATCTCCGAAAATAATATAAAAAAACTTTATTAGTAATTATGTTCTTAATTTTCTACATCTCCAATATTCTTACGCATATAAATTTTTTTTTTTTTGTGTCTTTAAACTCACATGTATTAAACATATTACATTTAAATAAACAAATATTATTTTAATAATTTTATTTTTTTTAATTTTTAATTAATAAAACAAAATTAATAATACAACTTTAAATCGGTTTATAATTTTGTAATAAAAAGTACTAATTAAATTTTAGTAATGGTAAATTTAATATATTGAAGTTATAATTTAAATGGGTTATAATTATTTCGGGTTGGGTTAACACATTTAATTAAACATATCAATGTAGTTCACTTTCAGGTTAAATAGGTTAATCTGAAATGACAAGTTCAATAATCATGTTAAATAGGTTGACCTAAATTTGACCCAAACTTGTATATAATAAATACAAATCTGGTAACTTCGTATCATCTTCAAATCTTGTTATCGTATCATGACTCCAATTACCATCTTTAATATTTATATGCCAATTGATATGACATTATTTTATTAATTAATTAATTGAAGAATTACTACAAACTAGATATAAATAAATGAAAACTTAAACATAAGTAAAACTCAATGTGAGTCATAAATATCGGCATGTCATCTACCAAAGCAATTGATAAGTGGAGTTCATAAACATTTTGGTCTCCAGAAAAATGTTGTGTCGTGCATGGTGGTATGAAATTCTAGTTTGGCCAAATGTTAAAGGTAAATCTTGTGTGCCATAAAAGTTTCATGCTCTACTTGAGCACAAAGTGCAGAAAATTGAAATTTGAAAATCGATTTTTTTCAAACTTTTTGTTCATAATTTTTTATCTTGTTTAGTGGTTCAGAGATTGTTGTATTGCGAAATGAAAAAAGGAAACAATAAATAATAATCAATTTTGCCTATATATGAAAAAATTATATTTGCTACTTGTTATTTGGTCCCATTTACGTGGCAATATCATCCTACTTGGCACTATTATCCTACATGGTATTACCAAAATCATTGATTGCTATTTAAATGTTTTACTTTATATTTGACGAGATATCAGTAAACGTACTCTCTGATATTTAAACAAGAATGACATGATCTGTACATTATCAAATTTAAACTGCAAGATTTATCAATTACTTCAAAAGCACTATAATATAAGCTATATTGACATCATAGGTATGGCTTTATGAATCTCTCAACTAATTCTCTATAGTGACATAACTATCTTTACATAACTGAAGCGTTATAGTACTTTTGGTTAGGGACACACCAATATCCCAAAGTTTTTCTTAACATCTTTTTACAGGTTGAAGATTGAGAAGGTACGAGTAGTGGTTGAGTCAGATTGATGCATCAACACCATTTTAAAAAAAAAATTCTCTTTTTTTGAGTACTTTTCCCTATATATGCTTTTGGCATGTATTAAATACTTATTAATTCTTATTTGTGGATGCAAGCAATTGTTGGGCACCGGCCGTTAAATTAAAAGGACGTGAATGGTGCACTCACAGGTATCAAGGAGGTATATATACTGGAATTATTTTGATGGTATTTTACCTACCAGCATAAATTCCTCCAGTCTTGCCCTTTGTATATATTCTTTGCCACTCACTTGCAATCATGTAAATTTATGTAACAGTTAAAGAGTTACTTTTCACAATAAACCACTGCAATAATATATTTATACACATCAGAAGCACCAACTTATATTTTATTTAACTTTTTAGAGACCAATTGTTGCGATCTTATTTTATTGATTTTTTTAGGGTTGACTTATATAACATATGATATATGTGTAGAGAAAGAGTTTTAATTTTAATCAGTCTTTTGTCAAGATGTTTTGATGGCCTTTAGATTGCTTTAAAGACTGAAATTTAATAATGGTTTTGATGAACTATGTGATATCAGTTTGGTGATATATTAAAACTTTGAAAGAGCAAAATGAACCCTATTTGGTTATCATTTAAACCCCAACTATACTTTTAACTCCCAATCCTTTAAGCAATTCTATGGTTAAGTAAATTTCTGATGGAAAAACCATCAAGACATTTTGACAAAAGAAATTCTATATATTAGTGGGATAGCCTGCCTTAGGATGTATGACACTAATGTAGCACAATGCTAAACAGGGTTAAAAAAAGAAAATTATAAAATTTTTATTTTTTTAAAGAAAAATGCAGTGGAATCCTAACAATTTAATTGACTACTATAAACGGTTCACTTTTTCATTTTAGATTTTTAACATTAAAAATAAAAATAAATGTCACAAATTAGTATTGCCATCCATAACTTACCGATTCTATCAAAATTTTTTTTTTTTTCATACACCATACGGCAAGCTATGTAGTATAATAAATTATAGCTATATATGTAGTATGATAAGGACTTTGTAAGGATCTTAATGGAAATTATTTAGGTGGCTATGCAACTCATCTAAATAATGACAAATTATTTCAACATTTTTTATTTAATTCTTGAATAAAACAATATATAAAGAGAGAATAATCCATCCAATTTGTGTGAGACTTTTTAGTAACTATTGTTAGTGGTTAATTGAAAAATTTTTTGAAAAATATTATTTGTCACCACTATTGAACAATTAGCAATGGGATATATATGTCAAATAACAATTTAAATGATTACCATTAAAGGATTCAATTTTAGGGTTTTAGTATTATAAAAAGAAATAGAATTAAATGTTTCCTATTAAAATTTTCAACATAAGCCAGTGATTATCGCTAGTAGTGACAAAAGCAAAGCTCTTTTTTATTTTATTTTATTTTCCCATGTGCCAATTGATATGATATATCTTTCTCTATGAGTTGCTGATGAAATCTACCCCATATGCAAGATTATATAAATATATATAGTTTTAATATGGTAAAGACTTTAATGGAAAGAAACATGTCCAACATGAGGAAAAAAGTACGTAAACAATCTTAAAAAAACAAAAAGTTGAATCAACCACAAAAACTAATTACTTTCTCTTTTTAGGTTTTATTTTCTTAAAAAAATATTTAAATAATGTACCATTGGTTTGATGATATAGACTAACACATAAAAGCCACATAGGCAACTTTCTCAATAAGTCTCTCATAAAGTCCTTACCATATCAAATTCTCAAATATATATAGTAAGTCCATTATTAAGGAATTCCTGATTTAGTTAAATCAATGATTACATTATAGAAACTTAACAATTACAACATCTCAAATTGTAAATGTAGATTGTGAAAATAAACATTCCAAATAAACAATGTGATGATAAGAGTGGGCAGGTGTATCTAATTCCACATTACCTACATGTAGATCAGGGAATGACTCAAATGTAATAATAGTCACTTATATAATGCTGATGCTTTTTCAGAGCAATTGGCTTTAGGGTTTGAAAGAACTCCAAAGTTAAGTGTGCTCAGGTGAGAGCAATCTTAGGATAGGTGATACCTTTGGTAGCTCTGAATAAATAAACTTATACCCAGTGCGATGGCCAAATTGGAGATTGTAATATCGGGAAAGAGTGACAGGTTCACCAGTGGAGGCGGTGTGTGACAGATGGTATTAAAGCATATACCCAATTTGTAACACCCCGTCCCAAAGTATGTCGAACTTTTTGCACATTGATAGAGGTTGACCGTTGATCGAGAGGGTCAAAATTTTGACTTTTTGTTTTGGATGGAATTTTACATTAATCGAGGCACCATTTCAAAGTACGTATCATTCCGAGTTCGTAGACTAGAAGCACGTCGAAATTGAAGCTACCGTTTGAAAGTTATGTGCAAGGCAAGTTGCGGTCCAATATATCTAAGGGTGCCAAGTTTGGCTTTTTATTTACGTAGAATTTTGATTTGACTCTTATATGGTTGTAAAATACTCGTCGGTATGAGTCTATAGACTAGTGACACACCTAATTTGGACAGCAGGTTAAAAAGTTATGGACTCGCAAAGTTTTTCAGATATAGTATTATTTTATATTATTTTTAATTAAATGGTGTTATTGTGAAAAATGTGCGCCACGTGTCAAGCCCTCAGCCTATCCTGTGAGTGCACAGTGGCATCCATGGGATGGCTTTTTATTGGCTCAAACCCGTGTGTGAGCCGTGTGACCGGAGAGAGAGAGAGAGAGAGAGAGAGAAGGGAGGAGAGAGAAAGGAGAGACCACCACCGACCACCGCTGATTTGCCATTTTTCGGCCATCCTTTCCGTACACGTGCCACCCCACCTTGATAGCCACCTGAAAATCGGCCGGCCAGCCAAAAATCATGGCTAACCGACAGTCAACGTGCCCGAATTGAGACTTTTTCCGGCGGCAGGGTTGATTGCTTCAAACCCAGATTTCTCCCTGATCCGGCCTCTGTTTGCCTCACCGCTGGTCCCATCCATTCACCCATCCTCCAATCTACATCTCCTCCAAATCTCAAGACCAATGGCCACCGGAGGGGCCGCCAGCGGTGATGGGTTTTGGTGACCACGGCTGCTCGTCGGGAAATCGACTTTTCGGCGAGTTTCCAGTTGCACCGCCCATCCTTTCCCACTAATTTTGACCCCTTGAACCCAAATCCGGTGTCCACTTTCCCCAATTCTTAATAGTTTGTGAGATCCGAGGATCCAAAATTCGATACTTTTCCGATGAGATTCCGGCCACCTCGGGACCGATCTCCGGAAAGTGAGACTAGATTCGTAATCCTCATTTCACAAGCTTTGATTCGGTATATTACTCGTAAATTTTGGTTTTTGTTTGTGTTCGCTTCCCGGGTACCCATTTGTGAGTTACTTGCTTAAAATATTAAAATGATTAGTTTTGTGTATTGTGGATATTTTAGGTACACGTATGTGTAATGGAGTTGATCCTGCAGAGGATCTCGATTGATACACATGCTTGAGGTAAGTGACCCACCTTCAAAATTATTTTGGGATGTTAAAATATATATATTTTGTGTTAATTGGTTATTTGAAGAATATTTTTATGTGTTGAATATTTAGTAAATTTATATTTGGAATTTTGATGCCAAAATTGAATGGAATTAAATATTTGTGCATTATAAAATATTTTGGTTTTAAGGATTTTATGAATTTGAGATTTCGGTAATTATTATCAAATTTCATTGTTGGAATATTTCATAATTAGATATTTGATAAATATGTTTTATGTATTTGATATTAAGAGAATTTCCATCTAAATTATATTGCCAATGTATGTTGTTTTAATATATTTTAGGTGCCAAAATTATATTTGGGAATTAAAAGAAATTGTGATTTCAATTTCCTTTTATAATTGTTATGTTTATCATGTGGTTTAATTATATTTTAAAATTTGAGGAATTGAAGGAAGATTTATTTTAAATTATTGTTGATTTCATTGATGGATTTGAAATTGATGGAATTTATATCAATGGATTTATGCTGATGATATTGAAGAAAAATGTGGGAATGTGAATTTGAAAAATGGTATATAGTGTAGCGTAGGGCATCGTAGGGCATCACTGGTATATAGTGTAGCGCATCAAGTATTATTTTTCAGATATAAATTTCAAATCCTAAAGTTTTAAAGCCGTATTTAAATTAAATGTATTTAATTTGTTTATTTATCTATTTCCAGTTAGTAATTTCTAAAATGTATTTATTCATATTTTATGTCATTTATTTTAAATTAATGTTTTTAAAATGCATCTTGCCATAAAAATATTATATAGATTGGTTGAATATTTCAAAATGAATATTATAGTATTTTTTTACCACTTATTTTACATAATTGTTTGTAATTATTTAAATTATATTTTTGGTACTGTTTATTTTGATTTATTAAATCAAATTTTATGAATTATATATTGAATTTCACTTTTATGTTATATTTCTTTAATGCAAGTATTCTAAATTTATTTTATTATATTTTATTTGTATTTGGATTATTTAAATTTTTATCAAATTAATTATTCCTTGATTTTTGGGGCATAAAAGATTGGATTTTGCGAAAATGTTCTAGAAAGGAGAACCTTTCCAACGGAGTGAATGGTGAGGGTTTTGAGAGAAAATATTATTTTCAATTAATTATTAATTATTTACTTATTTATTCTTAATTATTCAAGTGTACTATGACTATCGTTACTATTATAATTGTATATTAGATAGGGTCACTCATTGAGATGATTAGCATCTCACATTTTTTAATTCGTTCCCCTAGGTACAAAGATTGGTAGATGTTCGTCCGGAGCGAGCTTGACCTTCGTTGCTGTCGTGTTTCAAGGAGTTCTCTTTCTTTTCATTTATTTCTATGGGTAATATTTCTTTCCATCCTTTGTTGTATAACTTTATATTTAACCGTATCATGGTAAAGGTCGGTATACTGTCTTGGATGTTTATTATTAAATATGCACTGATTTCCTGTTATTTATTTGAAGTGCTATAAATTTGTGAAATTAGTAGTAAGGTGAGAGGAATAAGGTGGTGTATATAGAAGTGTGTTTTCAGTGCAGGGAATTTATGGTAAGTCCAACACTTAGGGGAGGTTCTGTGTAACACCCCGTCCCAAATCGCACCGGAATCCGTGCACGTTGACCGAGGTTGACCGTTGACCGTTGACCAAGGGGTCAAAAGTTGACTTTTTGTCTCGGTGAGAATTTCGAGTTGACCAGGATACTGTGGCGAAGTGCACGATGCCACGAGTTCGTAGACTGGTAGCACGTCGAAAACGGAGCTACGGTTTGGAAGTTATGGACGAAACAAGTTGCAGTCCAAACTGTCCAGGGGGTGTCGGAGTTGACTTTTTGTTTATGGGGAATTGAGCTTTGACTCATGCATGGTTGTGAAGTGCTCGTCGATACGAGTTCACAGACTAGCGGCAAGCTCAAAACGGACATCCGGTTAAAAAGTTATGGACGTTTGAAGTTTACCGGATACCGTATTATTTTAATGTTTTTGGGTCGGTGAACAGTGAAACGCCACGTGTCAGTTTCTGATTGGTCCACGTGGTATGAACAGTGTCACGCAGGGGTTTTATTTGTTAAAACACTCGGGGAAGAGAGAGAAAGAGAGAGAGGAGAGAGAAAGAGAGAGAGGAGAGAGAGAGAGAGAGTCACCGGCCGCCGGTCATTTTCACGTTTTCCGGCCTAGTTACTGTACACGCACCGGCCAGCCAGATTACCCACCTCATTTCCGGCAAAACCTCCAAATTTCACGGCGAACGGTCGCCGGACGCGCCCGGATCGGACGTCCGAAGTTTGGCGGCGATTTTTCCCCCTCCACCGCCGGCCACCGCGAATCGGCAGTATTCCGGCCGATCTACAGTACGCGCCGTACACCCATCATCCTCTCCTCAAGTCCGGCCTACCCACCAAAAATCACGGCCATCGGACCACCGACGCGCCGGGATCGGAGCGTTTTCCGGCGAGGGGTCGGAAATCTTCAAACGGTGATTTCTCCGCCGTCCGACCTCCGTTTTGCTCACCGCCGGTCCCGTTGGATTGCTCTCCTCACAATCTACAAGTCTACAAAATTTCACAGCCAACGGCCACCGCACGCACGCGCCGCCGGCGACGGTTGCCGGTGACCGCGGCGGCCCGCCGAAAATTACTGTTCCGGCGAGTACCCGAAATTCCGGCCAGCTCCAGTCCGCAGTGTTCGACCTCCTGAACCTGAATCCGGCATCCATTTCCGCCAATCCGCGACGGTTTGGGAGAATTGCGGAGCCGAAACTCGAAAAGCTTTCCAGCGAGATTCCGACCCCGTCGGGTCCGATCACCGGAAAGTAAGACCGAATCCGTGATCCTCATCACGCGAGCTTCGATTCGGTATATAACTCGTAAATTCTAGATAACGTTTGTGTTTTACCCCCGGGTACCGGGTATTATTTACTCGAATAAAATATTAATTTATTTGACTGCCTGTGAATTTTGTTCTAGGAGCACCGGTGAGTCGTAGAATTGATCCCGTAGTGGATCATGGGTTAATTGCGTGCTCCAGGTGAGTGACCCACCTTCAAATTAATTTTGGGAAATTAATTGGTGAATATATTATGTGTGATTCAAATATTTGGAATTTAATTCCTATGTGCCAAATATTTATTGGATTTATTGTGGAATTGTTTATGAATTTATTGGATTTAAGAAAATGTGCATTATATAAATTGATGCCATGTGAAATTATTTTATGGTTTTGAGGATTTTGAAATTGGTGTGGTTTTAATGGTAAATTGGGCACGATTTGATTTTCAAATATTTCAAAGAAAATATTTGGTTATGTTGCTGATTTCAATTTTTATAAAATATGCCCATGGAATATTATGAGATTTGACTATGATATTTCGAGAATTATTTATGCTTGGAAAAATGTGGATATTTAAATTGATGGATTTGGAAGTTGGTGGATTTGAAAATCATGGAATTTATGGTATTAATTATAAAGAAATTGTGGAGAACTTCCCGGTTCAAGCGGATGGATTATGCCCGCTATGCTTATGAAAAATGTGAATTTTGTTTTATAATTTAAATTTATGGATTTTATAATTTTTAGATGCACCGTGCACGTACTAGTGTTCTGATTATGTGATATGGTATATGTGATATGGTTAGTGTGCACACGGTTGTGATTAGCGCGCAGGTGGGTGTGATTAGCGCGCAGGTGATGTGATTAGCGCGCAGGTGGGTGTGAGTAGCGCGCGGGTGATATTATGAGGGTGTCCTGTGGATGCCATCGGAGAGGGCGGCCACCCCCCTTTGGCCGGGACACCAGGTTAGCAGCGGCGCAGTGGGACGCCACGCGACCGTATGCCGGTTTCTCTCTATAACCTCCTGTCTGGCAGTACCTCGGGACGCTGGGTACTCTGGCGCCACTGGTATATAGTGGGTGCATCAAATGATTTTCAGAACTGTGTTTTAAAAATAAAATGTTTGGAAACTGTATTGGAAAAATAAAATTAATTATTACTGTTCGGATATTTATTTGATGTCTTGGTTTTCGGGGAATATGAATAAAGGGTTTTGTGAAAATGTTTTAAAAGGGGAACCTTTCCAACTGAGATAATTGTAAGGGTTTTGAGAGAAATTATTATTTCCAAATAATTATTATTTATACTTATTACTGTGATATTATATGGTATAGTAGTAGGGTCGCTCACTGAGATGATTAGCATCTCACACTCTTAAATTCCGTTCCTCTAGGTTCCAGGTTGTCGGTGTTCATTCGGAGCGGACTTGATCTTCCTCGCTGTTTTACTTCGTGAAGTACCCTGTTCTTCTTTATTGCGGTTGTACTATTTCTTTCATTCTTGTTGTATTTATTTTGCACTGGATTACTGTATTTATATTGAAGTGCTGAAATTTATGGAAACAATTTGTAGTCTGTGGGAGGAATAAGGGGATGTTGTTAGAAGTGTGTTTTCAGTGCATGTAATTTGTGGTAAGTAAATCCCTTAGGGGAGGCTCTGCCGGATTTTCCGTTGGAGGGTTCGGTAGAGTTTCCCTGGGATCAGGGCTGTCTAGGGTTCCGGGGAAGGAATTCTGGACGGGTCCTGACATTCTGCAGGATTTTCCACTGGAGGGTCTGGTAGGGTTTCCTTGGGATCATGGCTTATTTAGGGTTCCGATGAGGGATCTTGGATGAGTCTTGACACAGTTGGAAGTTTGTCAACAAGGACATTGAGCCCTAAGAGAGTGGATTGTGATGGCCAGTGTGGGCGAGTAAACCAAAAAAAGAAACAAAAATAAAAAATAAAAATTGAAAAGGCCGGTTTTGGGTTACAATTTGGGTTTGAATTTGTTGCTGGAAAATTATTGAAGTTATTGACATATTGTCTATTTATTCAATATTTGGTTGCTGGATATTTGAATTTTGAGCGCTTAAAATTATTTGGATTAAAATTGGTGAAGGATTTGACACAAAGACTTAAATTACAAGAACAACAACCAACAACTATTCCAAATTTTGTTCGAATTGTTTCTTGTTCGCTGTTTGAATCTTTTTTCTAAATTTTATCCTTGAATTATTGGTTTCTTAATATTCTAGTCAGTTCTTCATTGATTCCGAAAATTACTTGTTGAATTATCTTATTTTTGGTTAGTTAGGCCGAGACTAGGTTTTGTCAATTCACTCCGTATTTGTTCGTTTTAGTTGCTATTTGTTTGATAAGTTTAAATTAAGGTACACTTGTGATCTAGTTATTGTTTAAGTGTTTTTTAATTAGAACTTTGAGATAATTCTTTGAGTAGAGAAGGTAAGAGAGTGTGAGCTTAAAAAAGGGTAAAAGCTGAAACTAGTGTGTAAATACGAGTGTCGAGACCTTATTTGAGTGAAACACGTGAAATAGTGAATTTGGTGAGGATATTTTATTATTTTTAATAACATGGTAGATTCAAGGATAAGTAAAGGAGATGGATCATTAATAATTAATGAAGAAGAATCTGTGGGGTTCAAAGGTGACTTAAGAGCAACGGGAATTGGAGACAAACATACCGACATGATGGCGATCATGGAACAACTCCAACGGATGAATGCTTGCTTTGATCACCTAGATCAAAGATTGGATAGGGTGGAAAATTTTCAAGGTGGGCCGAATACAAGGTTTAATGCACATGGTGGCTGAGGTCGAGGGCGACCTAGAGAGGAATTCGAGGAAGGTAATTTTGGAGATAACCTTGAAGAAAAAATTGATGATATTTTTGCACTCCAAGGAAGACCAATCCGTGGGAGATCAGCAAGGAATGAGGATGATGATTTTGAAAATATTAAGGTCAACATACCACCTTTTATGGAAAAAAGTGATTCGAAGGCTTACCTAGAATGGGAGGAGCGAATGGAGATGATATTCAATTGTCATAACTATTCACAGGCTAAAAAGGTAAAATGGACAGCTTTGGAATTTGGTCATTATGCACTCCAGTGGTGGACAAATGAGCAAAGTACCCGAAGAGGAGTTGAAGATGAACCTATTACTACTTGGCGACAAATGAAAGGAGCCATGAGAAAGAGGTTTGTACTAAGTCATTACCATAGGTTGGTGCATCAAAGACTCCAATCATTATCACAAGGTTGTAGGACCGTGGAGGATTACTACAAGGAGATGGAGATGCTCATGATAAGATTGAGATGAATGAATATAGAGAAGCAAACATGACATGGTTTCTAGGTAGGTTGAATCGAGAGATAGCCAATCAATTGGAATTACAACAATATGCGAAATTGGAAGAGATGTTTCATGTGGCTATCAAACTTGAGAATCAATTAAAGAGGAAGGGTACAAGCTCACGGTTTAGAGGTGATACAAGTAGCAGGAGGACAAATCCAAGTGTTTAGAGAAGCAATCCCACATATGACAACAAGCCAAAACGGAAGCTGCGTGATGAGAGCACCAATCAGCCAAAAAGGGAAGCTAAGGCCGAATCTGTCCAAGCCCCAAGGAATGAAGGTAAATCTGATCCTAAACCTTCTAGAACTCATGACATTTTTTGTTTTAAGTGCCAAGGATGAGGATGCATTGCCAATCAATACCCGAATAGGAGAATCATTGTGATGAAAGGTAATGGTGAGTTAGAATCCTAAAGTGAAGGAAGTGAGGGTGAAATCGAGCAAGAAAAGAAGAAATTGAAGATGATGTCGAGACCCTAAATCCTTCTAACGTCGAATTGAACTTGGTGACTAGGAGAGTCTTGATCGTGTACAAAGATGAGGATCAAATTCAAAGAGAGAACATCTTCCACACTTGTTGTGAAATCTAAGGTAAGGTTTGTAGTATGATAATTGATAGTGGGAATTGTGCAAATGTAATTAGTAATGTTGTGATTGAAAAATTAGGCTTAGTAACAATTAAACATCCCAAACCATTTAGGTTACAATGGCTTAATGATAGTGGTGAAATTAAAGTAAATAAACATGTCAAAATAAAATTCAGCATTGATAAATATGTGGATGTAGTTTTGTGTGATGTTGTGCCTATGCATGCCGGACATATTTTACTAGGTAGACCATGGCAATTTGATAAAGTTACGATACAATATAGTTGAAAGAATGCTGTTGTCTTTAGATTTAAAGGTAAAATGGTCAAGCTGGAACCATTGACTCCCAAGGAGGTATTTAAAGACCAACTTCCTATACAACAAAGTAAGGAGGCCGAAAAGCTCAAAGAAAGAACTAGTGTGGCACCCAAGGCTTCAACTCCTATCCAAGGGGGCAAGACCGAACAAGACCAACCGGGTAAGTGTCTTACGCTCAAACTTGAGGGGAAAGAAATAGAGAAAGCTGAGAGGGCAAAAAGGGATGAAAAAGCCAAGAGTGGAAAAAAAAAGCCGAGAATGAGAGTAAAGGTGAGATGGCCGAGAGAGAGAAAGAAAAAGTGAAGAAAGAGAAGAAAAATAAAAATTTCTTTCTTAGTTTTAGGATGTTAATAAAGCAATTTTGAATAAGAAACCATTGCTGATCATGATTTACAAAGATGCATATTTAAATGAACAAGCTAATGCCGAAGAGCTTGAATTGCCAAGTTCTATATCTTTCATTTTGCAGAGATTTGATAATGTCTTTCTGGATGAAATTCATAATGGTTTACCACCTATCTGAGGGATTGAACATCAAATTGATTTTGTGCCCGGAGCTGCAATTCCTAATAGACTTGCATGATATGAACCTAGGTCGACTCGCGTCTAAACCCATATTATATTAGCCCGAATCTCAATTAAATTCAAGTACTTATGGAAACCTTAACCTCTAACCAACTATGATTAGAAACCTTGGTATAATGAAGATGCCACAATAGGTTATGAATGTCCTATTGATAAGTCAAAACTAAAACACACACACCTTCTAATGGTGTTTTAGATGTTCAAAGAGAACAAAGAGAATTCAATCTCACAAAATAAATTTTTTAACAATATTGAAGGTGTGTTCTTCCTAAAAAATAAGCCTTTAAATAGGCTAAGAAAGAAAAAAATAAACCCTAAAAACAAAGACTGAATTTCGGCCAACATTAGGAAACATCAAGTGTGGCCGAAATTTCACTTACTTTCCTAAATCTATTTTGATCAATTAATTCCTTACTTTGAATTAGTAATTAACTAATTTACAACGGAAATAATAAAATAATAACTTTCCTAAACTTATTTGTCCAAAAAATAAATAAATAAAAACCAATTAAAAGACTAATTTTCTAAAACAAAAAGTCAAAATCAAATTAGAAAACTAAATAACTATCTTTTTGACTAAGATATCTTTAACCAATCTTTGACCAATTTAAGCTCCAAATTAGTTTCCATATGCCTTGAATGATGCCAAATAGGATTATCATCGAGTCCCACATGTTGTCCTTGCTTAGATCAAAGAGAAAATACCAACTCAACGAAATACAGTAAAGCCAACAACAAAATACAGTAAAATCGGCTAAACTCCCTCCTATGCGCACACCACCTATTTGGATGCTTTAGCTCTACCTTGTCTTGATTTTTTGACCTCTTAGAGATATTCATTGTATACATGAAGGGTTGGAACCATTTGTTGTTGCTCAGAGTCCATAGTTGTATGAAAACAGCTACCTGGATCCATATCGGCCTCCACCATTTGGATGCTTAAAATGGATCTTGTATCTTCAGGCATGGACAAGCTCCTTTGAGAATTAATTACTCCCTGTACAAATGCAGCCAGGTTGTCCTTAAATCTCTTAGTTGAGTCCTAGTGATCGGTCCGGCATTCATCTGTATTGAGTCAGCACCCCAGCAGGTTCTCGCTTGTGCGGGTTCGGATGGATTCGCATCACTGCATATAGAAGTAATCTCGAGGAGACAAAGGAGCTACAAAGACAAGTAAGTGAATTACTTGACAAAGCTTATATTGGGGAAAGTATGAGTCCATGTGCTGTTCCTGTTTTGTTAGTATCTAAGAAAGATGATTCATGGCGCATGTGTGTAGATTGTAGGGCCATTAATAATATAACCATTAAATATAGGCATCCAATTCCTAGGTTAGATGATATGTTAGATGAATTACATGGTGAATGCATGTTTACTAAAATTGATCTTAGGAGTGGATATCATCAAATTAGGATGAAAGAGGGTGAGGAATGGAAAACCGCATTTAAAACTAAATATGGATTGTATGAATGGTTAGTGATGCCTTTTGGTTTAACTAATGCACCTAATACTTTCATGAGGTTAATGAATTATGTCATGCATCCATTCATTGGAAAATTTATGGTTGTTTATTTTGAGGATATTCTTGTATATAGTAGAAACTTAGATGATCATTTAGGACACCTTAGGTTAGTTTTAGAAGTACTTAGGATAGAACGATTGTTTGCTAACATTAAAAAGTGTGATTTTTGTCGAAATGAGCTAGTATTTTTAGGATTTATTGTGATAGTGTTTTACCCAAGAGATTTGATTTGGTTGTACTTATGAAAGGAAACAAAGAAAGTCAAAGTTTATGTCGCACGGGGATGGATCCTTTCAAGTTTTGGAAACGATTAATGAGAATACTTACAAACTTGATTTACCATGTGAGTATAATGTTAATCTTACATTTAATGTTACTAACTTATCTCCTTTACTGCAGGTGATGATTTTGATTTGAGGTCAAATCCTTTTCAAAAGGAGGAGAATGATGAGAATCCACCTAAACCCGTACAATTGACTACCCGCTGGGGTGCTAATCTAATACACATGAAGACCAAGCCAATCACTAAAGAACAAGCCAAGGGACTTAAAGACAAACTGGATGGATTCATACAGGAATTTTTCAATTCACAAAAGGATTTATCCATATCCGAAGATACAAGATCCGTTTTATGCATTCAAGTTGTGAAGGCTGATACAGACCCGGGTAGCTGTTTTGGTGCAAATATGGACTTCGGGCAGCACGGAATGGGTTCAACACTTATTAACTTCAATTAATATCATTAAGAGGTCATGTAATCAAGACAAGGTAGAATCAAAAGCAACCAAAATGGTGATTTGCGCATGGAAGGACTTTTGGGCCGAAAATGCTGTTTTTGCCATTGGCTTTACTGTATTTTGATGATTTGGCATTTTCTCTTTGTTCCAATCAAGGGAAACATGTGGGAATCATCATTAATCCTATTTGGCATCCTACATGGCTCATTGGATCTAATTTGGAGCCTTTACAAGCTGGAAATTTGGTTAAAGTTAGTTTAGTAGTTAAACTAGTCAACTAGTTTCCTAATTTGATTTTGACTATTTGATTTAGGAAACTAGCTTTTATTTTGATTTTATTTAATTATTTTGCTAGAAAAATTAACTCAGAAAAGTTATAATTTTATTATTTTGGTTCTAAATTAATTAATTCCTAATTCAAAATAAAGAAATTAATTAATCCAAATTAGTTTAGAAAAGTAGGTGAATTTCGGCCAACCCATTGTTTCCTTATCTCATGGCTGGTTTTACCTAGCTAAATAAGCGTTTATTGCTTTGTGATTTTAGCCTATTTAAGGGCTTATTTTTCAATGAGAATACACTTCGAATATTATTCAGAAATTTATTTGTGAGATAGAAATGTGGGATTGAACATCAGGTAGCTTGCTAATTCCCCACACTCGCTCACACTGGTCATCACAGCCAGCTACGAACACATATCGGTGATCTTTACACAATGGTATAAAAGTCAAAAGCCAAAATTCATCTCCAAAGAAAGTCAAGATTGATTCCATTTAAAAGTTCAATTTGGTCAAATTTGGTTAACCTAGTGAAATTGCCAAAAATTTCAAATTCCAAATATTTTTCAAGATGGGTTGTTACATGATAACTATCTTTACAATTGATCCATCATCATTCTATATCCAAACACTACGATATTGTACATCAGGTAGCATATTAGTGCCCCTCCACCAATCCACCCTTTTCTGGTAGCCTCACACTGATTCGCCATTGGTTATCACAATCTACTCTAGTGTGTTATTTGCTAATCTTACTTGTTTTTACCTCACATCCTTTAGGGTTTACGAGTCTTGCTCTAGTAGTTAAGACTTAGAAAAATGGGTTAAAACAATAAAACATTAAAGAAATATATTTCAGTGAGTAGATTAAATAATATAAGAAAATAGTTGTTTAGTATTTGAGATTCTTTCTTATCAAAACTTTACACTTTCACTCATAGAAATATTCTCTATTTTGAAAGTTCTTCTGCAAAACCTATATTCATAACCCCGAAGGTTTAATCAAATAAAACTCAATGTTCGATCAATAAATCGACTTTTAAACTTGGTTGAAATATAAAAAATTAAATTGTTCAAATGCATAAGTTACTGACTTCTTATAATATCAAAACCAAGTGTAAAAGCATATGTTAAACATTAAAATAATCAAATAACAAAGTTAAACCATTCAATTATCAAATAACAAAGTTAAACCATTCAATTAATTTACCCAAAATCATTAATAATTTTATAAAGAAATTATCATCATAAATCTGAAAAGCATGTTTATAGATCTCTCTACCATACTACAGAACAAAGGGAGAGGAGGAGCTCATCATGACCCTTTAACATCCTAAACGAATCATGTGGGATCATTATCATCACTCTTTGCATTGGAGGATGGGAAATATATGTATGACGATCATAACTAATATTCAAAATCCAATATCCGTTATATCTATTGGAGCTGTACATTACACTAACTCAATCAAACCCATTGCATCATTTGACCATATGATCCATATATTATATATACATATATAAATTTTACAAGTTCCTTTCTCATACAAACTAACATTTTATAATTTCACTTTCTTTAACCATAGATTTCCAGTTCATAAAATTGAGTTAATAAAAATTGGGCTAAAACATGAATTCAAATATCCAAACATTTAGATAACAAGATTCACAATTTCACTACTAGTAGATTAAAATCTACAATATTTAAAATGTTGCCAAAACTCATATAAAATAATAACATATATATATATATATATATATATATATATTCACACACACACACACACATACACACATAAAGAATTGCTCAATTGTAAGATCGCTTGTAGGTTCAATATGGGTGTTTAAAATATACAAAGTATTATTTAAGCTTTCAAAAATTTACCTAAAAACACTAATGCATGTCAAAATTCTTCAAATTAATTCTACTAATTCTGAATTATAGAAATTGGATACCAAAATTGTCCAATTACATTGTCGATCATTGTATACGATACTCAAATTTGGGGTTTTTCAATACATAGTTAATTCTATGAAATTGAATCTTCTATTGTCTCCATACAACCTTTAAAAATATGTGAGTAAGTAGAATTTAGTCTTAGACAATCCAACTTAAGTTCAATTTACTGGGTATTTACATAAATTGACCAATACTGAATAATTACCCAAAACCCAATTATAATGGACAAGTTATAAGTCAATGGAAAGCACATAAAATGGGTAACACATATTAGTGCTAACATAGATTAAATCAATTAACAAGCCTTAATCGTACATATTAATTAACAATAATAGAACTATGTCCACAAGATCTAGCACACATTGATATACTGTACTTTAGTTAGAAATATATTAAATTTATTAATCTTGAAGACACAGTCATTGATTCACCGTATCGTTGGAATTATTCAACCTGCAAGATAGAAAAATAAGAAATATAGAAGTAGTGCCTAATGGACACACTTATCTCAATCTTTCTCTTCAAGTTTTCACCATATGTATCATTCATATATAGGCTAATGACTTATCCTCAATTTATATATATATATATACACATAAAATAATAATAATAATAATAATAATAATAATAATAATAATAATAATAATCATAATAATCATATAGTAATACAATAATAATAAAATAGGGAATAAGCCTATTGAGCTTTTATAAAGAATATGTCCTTCAATCCAATAGGCTAACTGAAGTATTATAGAAAGTGTGTGCCTAAGGGCTCTACTAAAAACGTTAGTAAACAAGCCAATATCATTACTGACATAAACAATTCCTGTAAGCTAGTTATATGATTATAACTAGTTTATATAAAATATATAACAATCTTTTACTTGTATTGAATAATCATCATATACAATAACAAGCTCACTTACTATAGAACCTCCCAAAATAAATATCATTTTATCTAAGCATATTGCATGCCAACTGGGCATAATAACAAACCAAACTTGGTAGCGGAGATTCTTTTATTAAATCTTTTAAGACTAGATATTGTTTCAACTAAGTACAATGCATGCCCTAAACTCAATTTAGGCAACAAAGATTTATTGAACCATGTGTAATCACCCAATACACAATATCATTTCATTCAAGCGCATTATGTACCAATAAGATATATCAATGTACTCAAACTAGGTAATTGTCAGGACCCGTCCAAAATTTCTCACCGAAACCCTAGACAAGCCCTGATCCCAGGGAAACCCTACAGGACCCTCCAATGAAAAATCCGACAGAACCTCCCCTAAGGGTTGGACTTACCACAAATTTCCTGCATTGAAAAACGCACTTCTATATTCATCCCCTTATTCCTCCCACAATACTACAATATAATTCCACAAATTTGCAGCACTCCAAATGAATAATAGTAAATCAGTGCATAATTAACAACTAAATGTCCAATACAGTATACAGAGCGTTATACAAATAAATGTGGAATTAATACAATGACAGATAAGGAAGCAATACAAGATGAAGAGAAAAAAGGGAAAAAATGCTTCTTGGACTTTCGGCAATGAACTGAGATGTCGGGCTCGCCCCGGACGATCAACGTCTCCCAACCTGGACCTAAAGGAACGGAATTTAAAAACGTGAGATGCTAATCATTTCAGTGAGTCACCCTATCTACTGTACACTTTTAATATTAATAATATAACAATAAAAGGAATTTAATTAATACCAACAATTAAATAATAAATAAATAATAAACATTTGAAAGTAATACTTTCTCTTAAAACCCTCACTATTCACTCCTTTGGAAATGTTCCCCTTTTAAAACATTTTCACCAAAACCCGATTATTCGTATTCCCCGAAAACCAAGGGATCAATGAATTTAATAAATAGCAATTAAATAAATATCCCAAATATAAATAAAATGTAATAAAATAATATAACAAATAATTTTTGAACACTTTGGGGTTTGAAATTTCTATCCGAAAATTTATACTTGACGCACCACACCATATACCAGTGATGCCCTCCAATACCCAGCGTCCCGAGCACCGACTGGCGGGGAGATTAAAGAGAGAAACTTGCATACGACGCTTCGGCGTCTCGACAGCGCCGCTGCTGAAACCGTCATCCCGGCCACAGAGGGGGGCGGCTGATGCGCAATATATAAGACTTGTCTGCCCTCCGTCCAATGGCAACTCATGGGAGACATAATAACTTGCGCGCTAATCCACATATACAACCAGAACACCAATACTGTATGAGTACGTCTAAAACCAATTATTAAATTTTATTACCGTACCGATTTTCCAAAAATCACTGTGGGAATTATACCAATTTTCAAACTCACCATCCCACATTTTCCTTTAACATTTCCGGTACGAAACCATCGATGGCAATATACCAATAATTTTTTCGAAACATAAAATCCATCAAATAATATTCCACGGGCATAATTATCAGATTTGAAGTCACCAATTTAAACAAATATTTTCCTTAAAATATTTAAACCAATTATGCCCAAAAAATAATATAAAATCCAAACACAATTAATTAATGAAAATACTTTGCTCATGTATAATAAATACAATTAAATCACGATGATAAAAATCGGGGATTTCTTAATAACCCAAAATTCTGTTTAGCACCAATAAACGTATACGTACTTATAAAATAATATTTTTGCACAATTATAATTAAATTTCCACCACATGAGCATAATTCCAGATATAAATTTAACACCAAATAAATATAATTAATTACCCCAAAATATTTTTAAAGGTGGGTCACTCACCTGGAACACACAATTAACCTAAGATCCTCCATAGGATCAATTCCACGACACACACGTGCTAATAGAACAACAATTCACACATAGTCAAATAAATTAATATTTTATTCGGATAAATAATACCCGGTACCCGGGGGGTCTAACACAAACGTTAACCAAAATTGACAAATTATATGTCTATGGAAAGCTTGTGAGATGAGGATCACATTACCGACTTCCATTGAGCTCAATTTAACTAGCGGTGGCTGGAAAGCTTCGGCCGAGTTTAAACTTGAGGGATCTCTCAAACGGTGGGGATTTTGGGAAATCTAACCCCGGAAATGGACTCAGAGGGGTCGAAAATGGTGGGATCGAGGTATGGGGTGAGCTGGATTGGCCGGAAAACACACAAATCGAGGAGAGAGAAAAACTCCGGCCGTCGAGCTTCGCCGGCGCGATCTAGGCGCGTCCGGTGTCCGGTGGTGAGAAAATTTTAGGGCCGAGCTCGCCTCCTCCCTCCGCTCCTCTTTGGTCGGCCCGTGTAACAAGGTGGTGGCCGGAAAATGTGCAGCAGGGAGAGAGATATATAGGCGGGAAGGAGAAAAAGGAAGAAGAAGAAGAAGAAAGAAAAGAGGGGCCCGTGGCCTTTTTTCCCACGTGGGGGAAAAGAAAAAAAAGAAAAAAAAAGAAAAAAAAGAAAAAAAAGAAAAGAAAAAGAAAGAAAAAGAAATAAAAAGAAAATAAATTAAAAATAATATTATTATATAAAATAACAATAATAAAATAATATGGTATTAAGTATGGTTGACATGTGGAATCTCACCATGGTGACACATGGTCACATTTATTAAGTCACATGTGGCACATTGTTACACGTTTAAAAATAATATTAAAATAATACAGTATTTGAAAAACTCTACAGGTCCATAACTTTCAAACCACATGTCTAAATCGGATGTGCCAGTAATCTACGGACTCGTATCGACGAGTACTTCACAACCATGCATGAGTCAAGCTCAACCTTGCATGAATAAAAAGTCAACTCCAGCATCCCTTGGACAGTTTGGACCTCAACTTGTTTTGCTCATATCTTTCCAAACCGTAGCTCCGTTTTTGACGTGCTACTAGTCTACGAACTCGTGCCAATGTGTACTTCGTAACAGTACCTCAGTCAACCTAGAATTCTATCCGAGTCAAAAAGTCAACTTTTAACCCCTTGGGTCAACGGTCAACGGTCAAAGTCAACAGTCAACGGTAAACCTCGGTCAAAGTCGGAAAATTTCCATTGTACTTTGGGACGGCGTGTTACAGTAATAGTAACTTACCATGGTACTTGTGCATCAACATACATATATACATACTAAAAGTTTCAAACAAACATGTAAACATAAGAAGCAATAGTAAGTGCAATAAAGATCTCATATGTAAATCATGATCCGCATGCGTACTCATATGGCTCAAGATAATACTCAATAATATACAACATAGAACGTGGACATTATCATAAATTACAAAATCCCCACTAAGTTATAGTAGTCTTAACTGTTCCACAATCTGGCACAGGAATACATGCTTCTCAAACAGGACTATAAATTAGTCTTTAATAGTGGGTTTACTACCATGTTGTAACAAATATGAACTCAACAAAATGAGACTCTCAATAGAATGATATAACTACGGCATTACTAAAAAGCAACATTATTGGCCATATAACAAAAGTGCACCCAAAAGATTGTATGACAATCTCAAAACACGCCACATACTCCACCTTTACAATTAATGACGTTGTAATTATTTATCTAATAAATCCATAAAGCAGCTCTTTCAACCAATATTGTCCCTAATTTAACTATTGCACTCGGTATGGAGTCTTTTATTCAGAACTTTCCAGGAGGTCACCCATCCTTAGACTACTTTCCCCTGAGCATATTTAATTTTGGAGTTTTTTTTTAGCCTTGAAGCTAACCGTTCTAAAACGGCTTTAGCATTTTGAGAATAACTATCATTTCATTTGAATCATTCTTTGTTTGATACCCGGGCGATGTG